>NW_025225020.1:0-117910 GCF_016746235.2 Drosophila teissieri | reverse complement strand
CATATTGCGAAATTATTTTTCGATAATTCTTTGATTGAATTTAATTTCGATTATCAAAAAAAACGGATGTACTTAAATAACAAAATATTATTAATTTCTTAACCTACGAACCTTTGATTCCTTGATTCACAACATCCTGGTCGCTCCTAGAAATACATCGCCAGCACCAACGCAGGACTTAAGCATACATCCACTGAATCCACGGAACTTCCGGTCGTCTCTAGTTTATGGGCTCTTTGAGGGTACATATAATGAAAATTAAACCATAACAAGTTGGGAATTATTTGTAAACGTAATGGATATAAGTTTTGAATTATAATAAACGATAACGTGGCCAAGAGTTAGAAAAATGTAATGTCCAATGCATGACATCAAGAATTAATTAATAATATATCCAAAATGTAGTTTAGTTATTTTATGGAAGTTAACATAAATATTCAATATGAAAAATCTTTTTATGCTGCAAATTAAGTGTTCAACATGGCATATTAATTTTATGCATATTTATCGGTCATTTGTTAACAATTCATATTGCAAATTATTTTTCGATAATTCTTTAATTGAATTTAATTTCGATTATCAAAAAAAACATATGTACTTAAATAACACAAATATTATTAATTTCTTAACCTACGAACCTTGATTCCTTGATTCACAACATCCTGGTCGCTCCTAGAAATACATCGCCAGCACCAACGCAGATTTAAGCAATTACATCCACTGAATCCACGGAACTTCCGGTCGTCTCTAGTTTATGGGCTCTTTGAGGGTACATATAATGAAAATTAAACCATAACAAGTTGGGAATTATTTGTAAACGTAATGGATATAAGTTTTGAATTATAATAAACGATAACGTGGCCAAGAGTTAGAAAAATGTAATGTCCAATGCATGACATCAAGAATTAATTAATAATATATCCAAAATGTAGTTTAGTTATTTTATGAAGTTATAAATATCAATATGAAAAATTTTTTATGCTGCAAATTAAGTGTTCAACATGGCATATTAATTTTATGCATATTTATCGGTCATTTGTTAACAATTCATATTGCAAATTATTTTTCGATAATTCTTTGATTGAATTTAATTTCGATTATCAAAAAAAACGGATGTACTTAAATAACAAAAATATTATTAATTTCTTAACCTACGAACCTTGATTCCTTGATTCACAACATCCTGGTCGCTCCTAGAAATACATCGCCAGCACCAACGCAGATTTAAGCAATTACATCCACTGAATCCACGGAACTTCCGGTCGTCTCTAGTTTATGGGCTCTTTGAGGGTACATATAATGAAAATTAAACCATAACAAGTTGGGAATTATTTGTAAACGTAATGGATATAAGTTTTGAATTATAATAAACGATAACGTGGCCAAGAGTTAGAAAAATGTAATGTCCAATGCATGACATCAAGAATTAATTAATAATATATCCAAAATGTAGTTTAGTTATTTTATGGAAGTTAACCATAAATATTCAATATGAAAAATCTTTTTATGCTGCAAATTAAGTGTTCAACATGGCATATTAATTTTATGCATATTTATCGGTCATTTGTTAACAATTCATATTGCAAATTATTTTTCGATAATTCTTTAATTGAATTTAATTTCGATTATCAAAAAAAACATATGTACTTAAATAACACAAATATTATTAATTTCTTAACCTACGAACCTTGATTCCTTGATTCACAACATCCTGGTCGCTCCTAGAAATACATCGCCAGCACCAACGCAGATTTAAGCAATTACATCCACTGAATCCACGGAACTTCCGGTCGTCTCTAGTTTATGGGCTCTTTGAGGGTACATATAATGAAAATTAAACCATAACAAGTTGGGAATTATTTGTAAACGTAATGGATATAAGTTTTGAATTATAATAAACGATAACGTGGCCAAGAGTTAGAAAAATGTAATGTCCAATGCATGACATCAAGAATTAATTAATAATATATCCAAAATGTAGTTTAGTTATTTTATGGAAGTTAACCATAAATATTCAATATGAAAAATCTTTTTATGCTGCAAATTAAGTGTTCAACATGGCATATTAATTTTATGCATATTTATCGGTCATTTGTTAACAATTCATATTGCAAATTATTTTTCGATAATTCTTTAATTGAATTTAATTTCGATTATCAAAAAAAACATATGTACTTAAATAACACAAATATTATTAATTTCTTAACCTACGAACCTTGATTCCTTGATTCACAACATCCTGGTCGCTCCTAGAAATACATCGCCAGCACCAACGCAGATTTAAGCAATTACATCCACTGAATCCACGGAACTTCCGGTCGTCTCTAGTTTATGGGCTCTTTGAGGGTACATATAATGAAAATTAAACCATAACAAGTTGGGAATTATTTGTAAACGTAATGGATATAAGTTTTGAATTATAATAAACGATAACGTGGCCAAGAGTTAGAAAAATGTAATGTCCAATGCATGACATCAAGAATTAATTAATAATATATCCAAAATGTAGTTTAGTTATTTTATGGAAGTTAACCATAAATATTCAATATGAAAAATCTTTTTATGCTGCAAATTAAGTGTTCAACATGGCATATTAATTTTATGCATATTTATCGGTCATTTGTTAACAATTCATATTGCAAATTATTTTTCGATAATTCTTTAATTGAATTTAATTTCGATTATCAAAAAAAACATATGTACTTAAATAACACAAATATTATTAATTTCTTAACCTACGAACCTTGATTCCTTGATTCACAACATCCTGGTCGCTCCTAGAAATACATCGCCAGCACCAACGCAGATTTAAGCAATTACATCCACTGAATCCACGGAACTTCCGGTCGTCTCTAGTTTATGGGCTCTTTGAGGGTACATATAATGAAAATTAAACCATAACAAGTTGGGAATTATTTGTAAACGTAATGGATATAAGTTTTGAATTATAATAAACGATAACGTGGCCAAGAGTTAGAAAAATGTAATGTCCAATGCATGACATCAAGAATTAATTAATAATATATCCAAAATGTAGTTTAGTTATTTTATGGAAGTTAACCATAAATATTCAATATGAAAAATCTTTTTATGCTGCAAATTAAGTGTTCAACATGGCATATTAATTTTATGCATATTTATCGGTCATTTGTTAACAATTCATATTGCAAATTATTTTTCGATAATTCTTTAATTGAATTTAATTTCGATTATCAAAAAAAACATATGTACTTAAATAACACAAATATTATTAATTTCTTAACCTACGAACCTTGATTCCTTGATTCACAACATCCTGGTCGCTCCTAGAAATACATCGCCAGCACCAACGCAGATTTAAGCAATTACATCCACTGAATCCACGGAACTTCCGGTCGTCTCTAGTTTATGGGCTCTTTGAGGGTACATATAATGAAAATTAAACCATAACAAGTTGGGAATTATTTGTAAACGTAATGGATATAAGTTTTGAATTATAATAAACGATAACGTGGCCAAGAGTTAGAAAAATGTAATGTCCAATGCATGACATCAAGAATTAATTAATAATATATCCAAAATGTAGTTTAGTTATTTTATGGAAGTTAACCATAAATATTCAATATGAAAAATCTTTTTATGCTGCAAATTAAGTGTTCAACATGGCATATTAATTTTATGCATATTTATCGGTCATTTGTTAACAATTCATATTGCAAATTATTTTTCGATAATTCTTTAATTGAATTTAATTTCGATTATCAAAAAAAACATATGTACTTAAATAACACAAATATTATTAATTTCTTAACCTACGAACCTTGATTCCTTGATTCACAACATCCTGGTCGCTCCTAGAAATACATCGCCAGCACCAACGCAGATTTAAGCAATTACATCCACTGAATCCACGGAACTTCCGGTCGTCTCTAGTTTATGGGCTCTTTGAGGGTACATATAATGAAAATTAAACCATAACAAGTTGGGAATTATTTGTAAACGTAATGGATATAAGTTTTGAATTATAATAAACGATAACGTGGCCAAGAGTTAGAAAAATGTAATGTCCAATGCATGACATCAAGAATTAATTAATAATATATCCAAAATGTAGTTTAGTTATTTTATGGAAGTTAACCATAAATATTCAATATGAAAAATCTTTTTATGCTGCAAATTAAGTGTTCAACATGGCATATTAATTTTATGCATATTTATCGGTCATTTGTTAACAATTCATATTGCAAATTATTTTTCGATAATTCTTTAATTGAATTTAATTTCGATTATCAAAAAAAACATATGTACTTAAATAACACAAATATTATTAATTTCTTAACCTACGAACCTTGATTCCTTGATTCACAACATCCTGGTCGCTCCTAGAAATACATCGCCAGCACCAACGCAGATTTAAGCAATTACATCCACTGAATCCACGGAACTTCCGGTCGTCTCTAGTTTATGGGCTCTTTGAGGGTACATATAATGAAAATTAAACCATAACAAGTTGGGAATTATTTGTAAACGTAATGGATATAAGTTTTGAATTATAATAAACGATAACGTGGCCAAGAGTTAGAAAAATGTAATGTCCAATGCATGACATCAAGAATTAATTAATAATATATCCAAAATGTAGTTTAGTTATTTTATGGAAGTTAACCATAAATATTCAATATGAAAAATCTTTTTATGCTGCAAATTAAGTGTTCAACATGGCATATTAATTTTATGCATATTTATCGGTCATTTGTTAACAATTCATATTGCAAATTATTTTTCGATAATTCTTTAATTGAATTTAATTTCGATTATCAAAAAAAACATATGTACTTAAATAACACAAATATTATTAATTTCTTAACCTACGAACCTTGATTCCTTGATTCACAACATCCTGGTCGCTCCTAGAAATACATCGCCAGCACCAACGCAGATTTAAGCAATTACATCCACTGAATCCACGGAACTTCCGGTCGTCTCTAGTTTATGGGCTCTTTGAGGGTACATATAATGAAAATTAAACCATAACAAGTTGGGAATTATTTGTAAACGTAATGGATATAAGTTTTGAATTATAATAAACGATAACGTGGCCAAGAGTTAGAAAAATGTAATGTCCAATGCATGACATCAAGAATTAATTAATAATATATCCAAAATGTAGTTTAGTTATTTTATGGAAGTTAACCATAAATATTCAATATGAAAAATCTTTTTATGCTGCAAATTAAGTGTTCAACATGGCATATTAATTTTATGCATATTTATCGGTCATTTGTTAACAATTCATATTGCAAATTATTTTTCGATAATTCTTTAATTGAATTTAATTTCGATTATCAAAAAAAACATATGTACTTAAATAACACAAATATTATTAATTTCTTAACCTACGAACCTTGATTCCTTGATTCACAACATCCTGGTCGCTCCTAGAAATACATCGCCAGCACCAACGCAGATTTAAGCAATTACATCCACTGAATCCACGGAACTTCCGGTCGTCTCTAGTTTATGGGCTCTTTGAGGGTACATATAATGAAAATTAAACCATAACAAGTTGGGAATTATTTGTAAACGTAATGGATATAAGTTTTGAATTATAATAAACGATAACGTGGCCAAGAGTTAGAAAAATGTAATGTCCAATGCATGACATCAAGAATTAATTAATAATATATCCAAAATGTAGTTTAGTTATTTTATGGAAGTTAACCATAAATATTCAATATGAAAAATCTTTTTATGCTGCAAATTAAGTGTTCAACATGGCATATTAATTTTATGCATATTTATCGGTCATTTGTTAACAATTCATATTGCAAATTATTTTTCGATAATTCTTTAATTGAATTTAATTTCGATTATCAAAAAAAACATATGTACTTAAATAACACAAATATTATTAATTTCTTAACCTACGAACCTTGATTCCTTGATTCACAACATCCTGGTCGCTCCTAGAAATACATCGCCAGCACCAACGCAGATTTAAGCAATTACATCCACTGAATCCACGGAACTTCCGGTCGTCTCTAGTTTATGGGCTCTTTGAGGGTACATATAATGAAAATTAAACCATAACAAGTTGGGAATTATTTGTAAACGTAATGGATATAAGTTTTGAATTATAATAAACGATAACGTGGCCAAGAGTTAGAAAAATGTAATGTCCAATGCATGACATCAAGAATTAATTAATAATATATCCAAAATGTAGTTTAGTTATTTTATGGAAGTTAACCATAAATATTCAATATGAAAAATCTTTTTATGCTGCAAATTAAGTGTTCAACATGGCATATTAATTTTATGCATATTTATCGGTCATTTGTTAACAATTCATATTGCAAATTATTTTTCGATAATTCTTTAATTGAATTTAATTTCGATTATCAAAAAAAACATATGTACTTAAATAACACAAATATTATTAATTTCTTAACCTACGAACCTTGATTCCTTGATTCACAACATCCTGGTCGCTCCTAGAAATACATCGCCAGCACCAACGCAGATTTAAGCAATTACATCCACTGAATCCACGGAACTTCCGGTCGTCTCTAGTTTATGGGCTCTTTGAGGGTACATATAATGAAAATTAAACCATAACAAGTTGGGAATTATTTGTAAACGTAATGGATATAAGTTTTGAATTATAATAAACGATAACGTGGCCAAGAGTTAGAAAAATGTAATGTCCAATGCATGACATCAAGAATTAATTAATAATATATCCAAAATGTAGTTTAGTTATTTTATGGAAGTTAACCATAAATATTCAATATGAAAAATCTTTTTATGCTGCAAATTAAGTGTTCAACATGGCATATTAATTTTATGCATATTTATCGGTCATTTGTTAACAATTCATATTGCAAATTATTTTTCGATAATTCTTTAATTGAATTTAATTTCGATTATCAAAAAAAACATATGTACTTAAATAACACAAATATTATTAATTTCTTAACCTACGAACCTTGATTCCTTGATTCACAACATCCTGGTCGCTCCTAGAAATACATCGCCAGCACCAACGCAGATTTAAGCAATTACATCCACTGAATCCACGGAACTTCCGGTCGTCTCTAGTTTATGGGCTCTTTGAGGGTACATATAATGAAAATTAAACCATAACAAGTTGGGAATTATTTGTAAACGTAATGGATATAAGTTTTGAATTATAATAAACGATAACGTGGCCAAGAGTTAGAAAAATGTAATGTCCAATGCATGACATCAAGAATTAATTAATAATATATCCAAAATGTAGTTTAGTTATTTTATGGAAGTTAACCATAAATATTCAATATGAAAAATCTTTTTATGCTGCAAATTAAGTGTTCAACATGGCATATTAATTTTATGCATATTTATCGGTCATTTGTTAACAATTCATATTGCAAATTATTTTTCGATAATTCTTTAATTGAATTTAATTTCGATTATCAAAAAAAACATATGTACTTAAATAACACAAATATTATTAATTTCTTAACCTACGAACCTTGATTCCTTGATTCACAACATCCTGGTCGCTCCTAGAAATACATCGCCAGCACCAACGCAGATTTAAGCAATTACATCCACTGAATCCACGGAACTTCCGGTCGTCTCTAGTTTATGGGCTCTTTGAGGGTACATATAATGAAAATTAAACCATAACAAGTTGGGAATTATTTGTAAACGTAATGGATATAAGTTTTGAATTATAATAAACGATAACGTGGCCAAGAGTTAGAAAAATGTAATGTCCAATGCATGACATCAAGAATTAATTAATAATATATCCAAAATGTAGTTTAGTTATTTTATGGAAGTTAACCATAAATATTCAATATGAAAAATCTTTTTATGCTGCAAATTAAGTGTTCAACATGGCATATTAATTTTATGCATATTTATCGGTCATTTGTTAACAATTCATATTGCAAATTATTTTTCGATAATTCTTTAATTGAATTTAATTTCGATTATCAAAAAAAACATATGTACTTAAATAACACAAATATTATTAATTTCTTAACCTACGAACCTTGATTCCTTGATTCACAACATCCTGGTCGCTCCTAGAAATACATCGCCAGCACCAACGCAGATTTAAGCAATTACATCCACTGAATCCACGGAACTTCCGGTCGTCTCTAGTTTATGGGCTCTTTGAGGGTACATATAATGAAAATTAAACCATAACAAGTTGGGAATTATTTGTAAACGTAATGGATATAAGTTTTGAATTATAATAAACGATAACGTGGCCAAGAGTTAGAAAAATGTAATGTCCAATGCATGACATCAAGAATTAATTAATAATATATCCAAAATGTAGTTTAGTTATTTTATGGAAGTTAACCATAAATATTCAATATGAAAAATCTTTTTATGCTGCAAATTAAGTGTTCAACATGGCATATTAATTTTATGCATATTTATCGGTCATTTGTTAACAATTCATATTGCAAATTATTTTTCGATAATTCTTTAATTGAATTTAATTTCGATTATCAAAAAAAACATATGTACTTAAATAACACAAATATTATTAATTTCTTAACCTACGAACCTTGATTCCTTGATTCACAACATCCTGGTCGCTCCTAGAAATACATCGCCAGCACCAACGCAGATTTAAGCAATTACATCCACTGAATCCACGGAACTTCCGGTCGTCTCTAGTTTATGGGCTCTTTGAGGGTACATATAATGAAAATTAAACCATAACAAGTTGGGAATTATTTGTAAACGTAATGGATATAAGTTTTGAATTATAATAAACGATAACGTGGCCAAGAGTTAGAAAAATGTAATGTCCAATGCATGACATCAAGAATTAATTAATAATATATCCAAAATGTAGTTTAGTTATTTTATGGAAGTTAACCATAAATATTCAATATGAAAAATCTTTTTATGCTGCAAATTAAGTGTTCAACATGGCATATTAATTTTATGCATATTTATCGGTCATTTGTTAACAATTCATATTGCAAATTATTTTTCGATAATTCTTTAATTGAATTTAATTTCGATTATCAAAAAAAACATATGTACTTAAATAACACAAATATTATTAATTTCTTAACCTACGAACCTTGATTCCTTGATTCACAACATCCTGGTCGCTCCTAGAAATACATCGCCAGCACCAACGCAGATTTAAGCAATTACATCCACTGAATCCACGGAACTTCCGGTCGTCTCTAGTTTATGGGCTCTTTGAGGGTACATATAATGAAAATTAAACCATAACAAGTTGGGAATTATTTGTAAACGTAATGGATATAAGTTTTGAATTATAATAAACGATAACGTGGCCAAGAGTTAGAAAAATGTAATGTCCAATGCATGACATCAAGAATTAATTAATAATATATCCAAAATGTAGTTTAGTTATTTTATGAAGTTAACCATAAATATTCAATATGAAAAATCTTTTTATGCTGCAAATTAAGTGTTCAACATGGCATATTAATTTTATGCATATTTATCGGTCATTTGTTAACAATTCATATTGCAAATTATTTTTCGATAATTCTTTAATTGAATTTAATTTCGATTATCAAAAAAAACATATGTACTTAAATAACACAAATATTATTAATTTCTTAACCTACGAACCTTGATTCCTTGATTCACAACATCCTGGTCGCTCCTAGAAATACATCGCCAGCACCAACGCAGATTTAAGCAATTACATCCACTGAATCCACGGAACTTCCGGTCGTCTCTAGTTTATGGGCTCTTTGAGGGTACATATAATGAAAATTAAACCATAACAAGTTGGGAATTATTTGTAAACGTAATGGATATAAGTTTTGAATTATAATAAACGATAACGTGGCCAAGAGTTAGAAAAATGTAATGTCCAATGCATGACATCAAGAATTAATTAATAATATATCCAAAATGTAGTTTAGTTATTTTATGGAAGTTAACCATAAATATTCAATATGAAAAATCTTTTTATGCTGCAAATTAAGTGTTCAACATGGCATATTAATTTTATGCATATTTATCGGTCATTTGTTAACAATTCATATTGCAAATTATTTTTCGATAATTCTTTAATTGAATTTAATTTCGATTATCAAAAAAAACATATGTACTTAAATAACACAAATATTATTAATTTCTTAACCTACGAACCTTGATTCCTTGATTCACAACATCCTGGTCGCTCCTAGAAATACATCGCCAGCACCAACGCAGATTTAAGCAATTACATCCACTGAATCCACGGAACTTCCGGTCGTCTCTAGTTTATGGGCTCTTTGAGGGTACATATAATGAAAATTAAACCATAACAAGTTGGGAATTATTTGTAAACGTAATGGATATAAGTTTTGAATTATAATAAACGATAACGTGGCCAAGAGTTAGAAAAATGTAATGTCCAATGCATGACATCAAGAATTAATTAATAATATATCCAAAATGTAGTTTAGTTATTTTATGGAAGTTAACCATAAATATTCAATATGAAAAATCTTTTTATGCTGCAAATTAAGTGTTCAACATGGCATATTAATTTTATGCATATTTATCGGTCATTTGTTAACAATTCATATTGCAAATTATTTTTCGATAATTCTTTAATTGAATTTAATTTCGATTATCAAAAAAAACATATGTACTTAAATAACACAAATATTATTAATTTCTTAACCTACGAACCTTGATTCCTTGATTCACAACATCCTGGTCGCTCCTAGAAATACATCGCCAGCACCAACGCAGATTTAAGCAATTACATCCACTGAATCCACGGAACTTCCGGTCGTCTCTAGTTTATGGGCTCTTTGAGGGTACATATAATGAAAATTAAACCATAACAAGTTGGGAATTATTTGTAAACGTAATGGATATAAGTTTTGAATTATAATAAACGATAACGTGGCCAAGAGTTAGAAAAATGTAATGTCCAATGCATGACATCAAGAATTAATTAATAATATATCCAAAATGTAGTTTAGTTATTTTATGGAAGTTAACCATAAATATTCAATATGAAAAATCTTTTTATGCTGCAAATTAAGTGTTCAACATGGCATATTAATTTTATGCATATTTATCGGTCATTTGTTAACAATTCATATTGCAAATTATTTTTCGATAATTCTTTAATTGAATTTAATTTCGATTATCAAAAAAAACATATGTACTTAAATAACACAAATATTATTAATTTCTTAACCTACGAACCTTGATTCCTTGATTCACAACATCCTGGTCGCTCCTAGAAATACATCGCCAGCACCAACGCAGATTTAAGCAATTACATCCACTGAATCCACGGAACTTCCGGTCGTCTCTAGTTTATGGGCTCTTTGAGGGTACATATAATGAAAATTAAACCATAACAAGTTGGGAATTATTTGTAAACGTAATGGATATAAGTTTTGAATTATAATAAACGATAACGTGGCCAAGAGTTAGAAAAATGTAATGTCCAATGCATGACATCAAGAATTAATTAATAATATATCCAAAATGTAGTTTAGTTATTTTATGGAAGTTAACCATAAATATTCAATATGAAAAATCTTTTTATGCTGCAAATTAAGTGTTCAACATGGCATATTAATTTTATGCATATTTATCGGTCATTTGTTAACAATTCATATTGCAAATTATTTTTCGATAATTCTTTAATTGAATTTAATTTCGATTATCAAAAAAAACATATGTACTTAAATAACACAAATATTATTAATTTCTTAACCTACGAACCTTGATTCCTTGATTCACAACATCCTGGTCGCTCCTAGAAATACATCGCCAGCACCAACGCAGATTTAAGCAATTACATCCACTGAATCCACGGAACTTCCGGTCGTCTCTAGTTTATGGGCTCTTTGAGGGTACATATAATGAAAATTAAACCATAACAAGTTGGGAATTATTTGTAAACGTAATGGATATAAGTTTTGAATTATAATAAACGATAACGTGGCCAAGAGTTAGAAAAATGTAATGTCCAATGCATGACATCAAGAATTAATTAATAATATATCCAAAATGTAGTTTAGTTATTTTATGGAAGTTAACCATAAATATTCAATATGAAAAATCTTTTTATGCTGCAAATTAAGTGTTCAACATGGCATATTAATTTTATGCATATTTATCGGTCATTTGTTAACAATTCATATTGCAAATTATTTTTCGATAATTCTTTAATTGAATTTAATTTCGATTATCAAAAAAAACATATGTACTTAAATAACACAAATATTATTAATTTCTTAACCTACGAACCTTGATTCCTTGATTCACAACATCCTGGTCGCTCCTAGAAATACATCGCCAGCACCAACGCAGATTTAAGCAATTACATCCACTGAATCCACGGAACTTCCGGTCGTCTCTAGTTTATGGGCTCTTTGAGGGTACATATAATGAAAATTAAACCATAACAAGTTGGGAATTATTTGTAAACGTAATGGATATAAGTTTTGAATTATAATAAACGATAACGTGGCCAAGAGTTAGAAAAATGTAATGTCCAATGCATGACATCAAGAATTAATTAATAATATATCCAAAATGTAGTTTAGTTATTTTATGGAAGTTAACCATAAATATTCAATATGAAAAATCTTTTTATGCTGCAAATTAAGTGTTCAACATGGCATATTAATTTTATGCATATTTATCGGTCATTTGTTAACAATTCATATTGCAAATTATTTTTCGATAATTCTTTAATTGAATTTAATTTCGATTATCAAAAAAAACATATGTACTTAAATAACACAAATATTATTAATTTCTTAACCTACGAACCTTGATTCCTTGATTCACAACATCCTGGTCGCTCCTAGAAATACATCGCCAGCACCAACGCAGATTTAAGCAATTACATCCACTGAATCCACGGAACTTCCGGTCGTCTCTAGTTTATGGGCTCTTTGAGGGTACATATAATGAAAATTAAACCATAACAAGTTGGGAATTATTTGTAAACGTAATGGATATAAGTTTTGAATTATAATAAACGATAACGTGGCCAAGAGTTAGAAAAATGTAATGTCCAATGCATGACATCAAGAATTAATTAATAATATCTCCAAATGAGTTTAGTTATTTTATGAATTAACATAATATCAATATGAAAAATGTTTTTATGCTGCAAATTAAGTGTTCAACATGGCATATTAATTTTATGCATATTTATCGGTCATTTGTTAACAATTCATATTGCAAATTATTTTTCGATAATTCTTTAATTGAATTTAATTTCGATTATCAAAAAAAACATATGTACTTAAATAACAAAATATTATTAATTTCTTAACCTACGAACCTTGATTCCTTGATTCACAACATCCTGGTCGCTCCTAGAAATACATCGCCAGCACCAACGCAGATTTAAGCAATTACATCCACTGAATCCACGGAACTTCCGGTCGTCTCTAGTTTATGGGCTCTTTGAGGGTACATATAATGAAAATTAAACCATAACAAGTTGGGAATTATTTGTAAACGTAATGGATATAAGTTTTGAATTATAATAAACGATAACGTGGCCAAGAGTTAGAAAAATGTAATGTCCAATGCATGACATCAAGAATTAATTAATAATATATCCAAAATGTAGTTTAGTTATTTTATGGAAGTTAACCATAAATATTCAATATGAAAAATCTTTTTATGCTGCAAATTAAGTGTTCAACATGGCATATTAATTTTATGCATATTTATCGGTCATTTGTTAACAATTCATATTGCAAATTATTTTTCGATAATTCTTTAATTGAATTTAATTTCGATTATCAAAAAAAACATATGTACTTAAATAACACAAATATTATTAATTTCTTAACCTACGAACCTTGATTCCTTGATTCACAACATCCTGGTCGCTCCTAGAAATACATCGCCAGCACCAACGCAGATTTAAGCAATTACATCCACTGAATCCACGGAACTTCCGGTCGTCTCTAGTTTATGGGCTCTTTGAGGGTACATATAATGAAAATTAAACCATAACAAGTTGGGAATTATTTGTAAACGTAATGGATATAAGTTTTGAATTATAATAAACGATAACGTGGCCAAGAGTTAGAAAAATGTAATGTCCAATGCATGACATCAAGAATTAATTAATAATATATCCAAAATGTAGTTTAGTTATTTTATGGAAGTTAACCATAAATATTCAATATGAAAAATCTTTTTATGCTGCAAATTAAGTGTTCAACATGGCATATTAATTTTATGCATATTTATCGGTCATTTGTTAACAATTCATATTGCAAATTATTTTTCGATAATTCTTTAATTGAATTTAATTTCGATTATCAAAAAAAACATATGTACTTAAATAACACAAATATTATTAATTTCTTAACCTACGAACCTTGATTCCTTGATTCACAACATCCTGGTCGCTCCTAGAAATACATCGCCAGCACCAACGCAGATTTAAGCAATTACATCCACTGAATCCACGGAACTTCCGGTCGTCTCTAGTTTATGGGCTCTTTGAGGGTACATATAATGAAAATTAAACCATAACAAGTTGGGAATTATTTGTAAACGTAATGGATATAAGTTTTGAATTATAATAAACGATAACGTGGCCAAGAGTTAGAAAAATGTAATGTCCAATGCATGACATCAAGAATTAATTAATAATATATCCAAAATGTAGTTTAGTTATTTTATGGAAGTTAACCATAAATATTCAATATGAAAAATCTTTTTATGCTGCAAATTAAGTGTTCAACATGGCATATTAATTTTATGCATATTTATCGGTCATTTGTTAACAATTCATATTGCAAATTATTTTTCGATAATTCTTTAATTGAATTTAATTTCGATTATCAAAAAAAACATATGTACTTAAATAACACAAATATTATTAATTTCTTAACCTACGAACCTTGATTCCTTGATTCACAACATCCTGGTCGCTCCTAGAAATACATCGCCAGCACCAACGCAGATTTAAGCAATTACATCCACTGAATCCACGGAACTTCCGGTCGTCTCTAGTTTATGGGCTCTTTGAGGGTACATATAATGAAAATTAAACCATAACAAGTTGGGAATTATTTGTAAACGTAATGGATATAAGTTTTGAATTATAATAAACGATAACGTGGCCAAGAGTTAGAAAAATGTAATGTCCAATGCATGACATCAAGAATTAATTAATAATATATCCAAAATGTAGTTTAGTTATTTTATGGAAGTTAACCATAAATATTCAATATGAAAAATCTTTTTATGCTGCAAATTAAGTGTTCAACATGGCATATTAATTTTATGCATATTTATCGGTCATTTGTTAACAATTCATATTGCAAATTATTTTTCGATAATTCTTTAATTGAATTTAATTTCGATTATCAAAAAAAACGGATGTACTTAAATAACAAAAATATTATTAATTTCTTAACCTACGAACCTTGATTCCTTGATTCACAACATCCTGGTCGCTCCTAGAAATACATCGCCAGCACCAACGCAGATTTAAGCAATTACATCCACTGAATCCACGGAACTTCCGGTCGTCTCTAGTTTATGGGCTCTTTGAGGGTACATATAATGAAAATTAAACCATAACAAGTTGGGAATTATTTGTAAACGTAATGGATATAAGTTTTGAATTATAATAAACGATAACGTGGCCAAGAGTTAGAAAAATGTAATGTCCAATGCATGACATCAAGAATTAATTAATAATATATCCAAAATGTAGTTTAGTTATTTTATGGAAGTTAACCATAAATATTCAATATGAAAAATCTTTTTATGCTGCAAATTAAGTGTTCAACATGGCATATTAATTTTATGCATATTTATCGGTCATTTGTTAACAATTCATATTGCAAATTATTTTTCGATAATTCTTTAATTGAATTTAATTTCGATTATCAAAAAAAACATATGTACTTAAATAACACAAATATTATTAATTTCTTAACCTACGAACCTTGATTCCTTGATTCACAACATCCTGGTCGCTCCTAGAAATACATCGCCAGCACCAACGCAGATTTAAGCAATTACATCCACTGAATCCACGGAACTTCCGGTCGTCTCTAGTTTATGGGCTCTTTGAGGGTACATATAATGAAAATTAAACCATAACAAGTTGGGAATTATTTGTAAACGTAATGGATATAAGTTTTGAATTATAATAAACGATAACGTGGCCAAGAGTTAGAAAAATGTAATGTCCAATGCATGACATCAAGAATTAATTAATAATATATCCAAAATGTAGTTTAGTTATTTTATGGAAGTTAACCATAAATATTCAATATGAAAAATCTTTTTATGCTGCAAATTAAGTGTTCAACATGGCATATTAATTTTATGCATATTTATCGGTCATTTGTTAACAATTCATATTGCAAATTATTTTTCGATAATTCTTTAATTGAATTTAATTTCGATTATCAAAAAAAACATATGTACTTAAATAACACAAATATTATTAATTTCTTAACCTACGAACCTTGATTCCTTGATTCACAACATCCTGGTCGCTCCTAGAAATACATCGCCAGCACCAACGCAGATTTAAGCAATTACATCCACTGAATCCACGGAACTTCCGGTCGTCTCTAGTTTATGGGCTCTTTGAGGGTACATATAATGAAAATTAAACCATAACAAGTTGGGAATTATTTGTAAACGTAATGGATATAAGTTTTGAATTATAATAAACGATAACGTGGCCAAGAGTTAGAAAAATGTAATGTCCAATGCATGACATCAAGAATTAATTAATAATATATCCAAAATGTAGTTTAGTTATTTTATGGAAGTTAACCATAAATATTCAATATGAAAAATCTTTTTATGCTGCAAATTAAGTGTTCAACATGGCATATTAATTTTATGCATATTTATCGGTCATTTGTTAACAATTCATATTGCAATTATTTTTCGATAATTCTTTAATTGAATTTAATTTCGATTATCAAAAAAAACATATGTACTTAAATAACACAAATATTATTAATTTCTTAACCTACGAACCTTGATTCCTTGATTCACAACATCCTGGTCGCTCCTAGAAATACATCGCCAGCACCAACGCAGATTTAAGCAATTACATCCACTGAATCCACGGAACTTCCGGTCGTCTCTAGTTTATGGGCTCTTTGAGGGTACATATAATGAAAATTAAACCATAACAAGTTGGGAATTATTTGTAAACGTAATGGATATAAGTTTTGAATTATAATAAACGATAACGTGGCCAAGAGTTAGAAAAATGTAATGTCCAATGCATGACATCAAGAATTAATTAATAATATATCCAAAATGTAGTTTAGTTATTTTATGGAAGTTAACCATAAATATTCAATATGAAAAATCTTTTTATGCTGCAAATTAAGTGTTCAACATGGCATATTAATTTTATGCATATTTATCGGTCATTTGTTAACAATTCATATTGCAAATTATTTTTCGATAATTCTTTAATTGAATTTAATTTCGATTATCAAAAAAAACATATGTACTTAAATAACACAAATATTATTAATTTCTTAACCTACGAACCTTGATTCCTTGATTCACAACATCCTGGTCGCTCCTAGAAATACATCGCCAGCACCAACGCAGATTTAAGCAATTACATCCACTGAATCCACGGAACTTCCGGTCGTCTCTAGTTTATGGGCTCTTTGAGGGTACATATAATGAAAATTAAACCATAACAAGTTGGGAATTATTTGTAAACGTAATGGATATAAGTTTTGAATTATAATAAACGATAACGTGGCCAAGAGTTAGAAAAATGTAATGTCCAATGCATGACATCAAGAATTAATTAATAATATATCCAAATGTAGTTTAGTTATTTTAAGTTAAATAATATTAATATGAAAAATGTTTTTATGCTGCAAATTAAGTGTTCAACATGGCATATTAATTTTATGCATATTTATCGGTCATTTGTTAACAATTCATATTGCAATTATTTTTCGATAATTCTTTAATTGAATTTAATTTCGATTATCAAAAAAAACAATGTACTTAAATAACACAAATATTATTAATTTCTTAACCTACGAACCTTGATTCCTTGATTCACAACATCCTGGTCGCTCCTAGAAATACATCGCCAGCACCAACGCAGATTTAAGCAATTACATCCACTGAATCCACGGAACTTCCGGTCGTCTCTAGTTTATGGGCTCTTTGAGGGTACATATAATGAAAATTAAACCATAACAAGTTGGGAATTATTTGTAAACGTAATGGATATAAGTTTTGAATTATAATAAACGATAACGTGGCCAAGAGTTAGAAAAATGTAATGTCCAATGCATGACATCAAGAATTAATTAATAATATATCCAAAATGTAGTTTAGTTATTTTATGGAAGTTAACCATAAATATTCAATATGAAAAATCTTTTTATGCTGCAAATTAAGTGTTCAACATGGCATATTAATTTTATGCATATTTATCGGTCATTTGTTAACAATTCATATTGCAAATTATTTTTCGATAATTCTTTAATTGAATTTAATTTCGATTATCAAAAAAAACATATGTACTTAAATAACACAAATATTATTAATTTCTTAACCTACGAACCTTGATTCCTTGATTCACAACATCCTGGTCGCTCCTAGAAATACATCGCCAGCACCAACGCAGATTTAAGCAATTACATCCACTGAATCCACGGAACTTCCGGTCGTCTCTAGTTTATGGGCTCTTTGAGGGTACATATAATGAAAATTAAACCATAACAAGTTGGGAATTATTTGTAAACGTAATGGATATAAGTTTTGAATTATAATAAACGATAACGTGGCCAAGAGTTAGAAAAATGTAATGTCCAATGCATGACATCAAGAATTAATTAATAATATATCCAAAATGTAGTTTAGTTATTTTATGGAAGTTAACCATAAATATTCAATATGAAAAATCTTTTTATGCTGCAAATTAAGTGTTCAACATGGCATATTAATTTTATGCATATTTATCGGTCATTTGTTAACAATTCATATTGCAAATTATTTTTCGATAATTCTTTAATTGAATTTAATTTCGATTATCAAAAAAAACATATGTACTTAAATAACACAAATATTATTAATTTCTTAACCTACGAACCTTGATTCCTTGATTCACAACATCCTGGTCGCTCCTAGAAATACATCGCCAGCACCAACGCAGATTTAAGCAATTACATCCACTGAATCCACGGAACTTCCGGTCGTCTCTAGTTTATGGGCTCTTTGAGGGTACATATAATGAAAATTAAACCATAACAAGTTGGGAATTATTTGTAAACGTAATGGATATAAGTTTTGAATTATAATAAACGATAACGTGGCCAAGAGTTAGAAAAATGTAATGTCCAATGCATGACATCAAGAATTAATTAATAATATATCCAAAATGTAGTTTAGTTATTTTATGGAAGTTAACCATAAATATTCAATATGAAAAATCTTTTTATGCTGCAAATTAAGTGTTCAACATGGCATATTAATTTTATGCATATTTATCGGTCATTTGTTAACAATTCATATTGCAAATTATTTTTCGATAATTCTTTAATTGAATTTAATTTCGATTATCAAAAAAAACATATGTACTTAAATAACACAAATATTATTAATTTCTTAACCTACGAACCTTGATTCCTTGATTCACAACATCCTGGTCGCTCCTAGAAATACATCGCCAGCACCAACGCAGATTTAAGCAATTACATCCACTGAATCCACGGAACTTCCGGTCGTCTCTAGTTTATGGGCTCTTTGAGGGTACATATAATGAAAATTAAACCATAACAAGTTGGGAATTATTTGTAAACGTAATGGATATAAGTTTTGAATTATAATAAACGATAACGTGGCCAAGAGTTAGAAAAATGTAATGTCCAATGCATGACATCAAGAATTAATTAATAATATATCCAAAATGTAGTTTAGTTATTTTATGGAAGTTAACCATAAATATTCAATATGAAAAATCTTTTTATGCTGCAAATTAAGTGTTCAACATGGCATATTAATTTTATGCATATTTATCGGTCATTTGTTAACAATTCATATTGCGAATTATTTTTCGATAATTCTTTGATTGAATTTAATTTCGATTATCAAAAAAAACGGATGTACTTAAATAACAAAAATATTATTAATTTCTTAACCTACGAACCTTGATTCCTTGATTCACAACATCCTGGTCGCTCCTAGAAATACATCGCCAGCACCAACGCAGATTTAAGCAATTACATCCACTGAATCCACGGAACTTCCGGTCGTCTCTAGTTTATGGGCTCTTTGAGGGTACATATAATGAAAATTAAACCATAACAAGTTGGGAATTATTTGTAAACGTAATGGATATAAGTTTTGAATTATAATAAACGATAACGTGGCCAAGAGTTAGAAAAATGTAATGTCCAATGCATGACATCAAGAATTAATTAATAATATATCCAAAATGTAGTTTAGTTATTTTATGGAAGTTAACCATAAATATTCAATATGAAAAATCTTTTTATGCTGCAAATTAAGTGTTCAACATGGCATATTAATTTTATGCATATTTATCGGTCATTTGTTAACAATTCATATTGCAAATTATTTTTCGATAATTCTTTAATTGAATTTAATTTCGATTATCAAAAAAAACATATGTACTTAAATAACACAAATATTATTAATTTCTTAACCTACGAACCTTGATTCCTTGATTCACAACATCCTGGTCGCTCCTAGAAATACATCGCCAGCACCAACGCAGATTTAAGCAATTACATCCACTGAATCCACGGAACTTCCGGTCGTCTCTAGTTTATGGGCTCTTTGAGGGTACATATAATGAAAATTAAACCATAACAAGTTGGGAATTATTTGTAAACGTAATGGATATAAGTTTTGAATTATAATAAACGATAACGTGGCCAAGAGTTAGAAAAATGTAATGTCCAATGCATGACATCAAGAATTAATTAATAATATATCCAAAATGTAGTTTAGTTATTTTATGGAAGTTAACCATAAATATTCAATATGAAAAATCTTTTTATGCTGCAAATTAAGTGTTCAACATGGCATATTAATTTTATGCATATTTATCGGTCATTTGTTAACAATTCATATTGCAAATTATTTTTCGATAATTCTTTAATTGAATTTAATTTCGATTATCAAAAAAAACATATGTACTTAAATAACACAAATATTATTAATTTCTTAACCTACGAACCTTGATTCCTTGATTCACAACATCCTGGTCGCTCCTAGAAATACATCGCCAGCACCAACGCAGATTTAAGCAATTACATCCACTGAATCCACGGAACTTCCGGTCGTCTCTAGTTTATGGGCTCTTTGAGGGTACATATAATGAAAATTAAACCATAACAAGTTGGGAATTATTTGTAAACGTAATGGATATAAGTTTTGAATTATAATAAACGATAACGTGGCCAAGAGTTAGAAAAATGTAATGTCCAATGCATGACATCAAGAATTAATTAATAATATATCCAAAATGTAGTTTAGTTATTTTATGGAAGTTAACCATAAATATTCAATATGAAAAATCTTTTTATGCTGCAAATTAAGTGTTCAACATGGCATATTAATTTTATGCATATTTATCGGTCATTTGTTAACAATTCATATTGCAAATTATTTTTCGATAATTCTTTAATTGAATTTAATTTCGATTATCAAAAAAAACATATGTACTTAAATAACACAAATATTATTAATTTCTTAACCTACGAACCTTGATTCCTTGATTCACAACATCCTGGTCGCTCCTAGAAATACATCGCCAGCACCAACGCAGATTTAAGCAATTACATCCACTGAATCCACGGAACTTCCGGTCGTCTCTAGTTTATGGGCTCTTTGAGGGTACATATAATGAAAATTAAACCATAACAAGTTGGGAATTATTTGTAAACGTAATGGATATAAGTTTTGAATTATAATAAACGATAACGTGGCCAAGAGTTAGAAAAATGTAATGTCCAATGCATGACATCAAGAATTAATTAATAATATATCCAAAATGTAGTTTAGTTATTTTATGAAGTTAACATAATATCAATATGAAAAATCTTTTTATGCTGCAAATTAAGTGTTCAACATGGCATATTAATTTTATGCATATTTATCGGTCATTTGTTAACAATTCATATTGCAAATTATTTTTCGATAATTCTTTAATTGAATTTAATTTCGATTATCAAAAAAAACATATGTACTTAAATAACAAAATATTATTAATTTCTTAACCTACGAACCTTGATTCCTTGATTCACAACATCCTGGTCGCTCCTAGAAATACATCGCCAGCACCAACGCAGATTTAAGCAATTACATCCACTGAATCCACGGAACTTCCGGTCGTCTCTAGTTTATGGGCTCTTTGAGGGTACATATAATGAAAATTAAACCATAACAAGTTGGGAATTATTTGTAAACGTAATGGATATAAGTTTTGAATTATAATAAACGATAACGTGGCCAAGAGTTAGAAAAATGTAATGTCCAATGCATGACATCAAGAATTAATTAATAATATATCCAAAATGTAGTTTAGTTATTTTATGGAAGTTAACCATAAATATTCAATATGAAAAATCTTTTTATGCTGCAAATTAAGTGTTCAACATGGCATATTAATTTTATGCATATTTATCGGTCATTTGTTAACAATTCATATTGCAAATTATTTTTCGATAATTCTTTAATTGAATTTAATTTCGATTATCAAAAAAAACATATGTACTTAAATAACACAAATATTATTAATTTCTTAACCTACGAACCTTGATTCCTTGATTCACAACATCCTGGTCGCTCCTAGAAATACATCGCCAGCACCAACGCAGATTTAAGCAATTACATCCACTGAATCCACGGAACTTCCGGTCGTCTCTAGTTTATGGGCTCTTTGAGGGTACATATAATGAAAATTAAACCATAACAAGTTGGGAATTATTTGTAAACGTAATGGATATAAGTTTTGAATTATAATAAACGATAACGTGGCCAAGAGTTAGAAAAATGTAATGTCCAATGCATGACATCAAGAATTAATTAATAATATATCCAAAATGTAGTTTAGTTATTTTATGGAAGTTAACCATAAATATTCAATATGAAAAATCTTTTTATGCTGCAAATTAAGTGTTCAACATGGCATATTAATTTTATGCATATTTATCGGTCATTTGTTAACAATTCATATTGCAAATTATTTTTCGATAATTCTTTAATTGAATTTAATTTCGATTATCAAAAAAAACATATGTACTTAAATAACACAAATATTATTAATTTCTTAACCTACGAACCTTGATTCCTTGATTCACAACATCCTGGTCGCTCCTAGAAATACATCGCCAGCACCAACGCAGATTTAAGCAATTACATCCACTGAATCCACGGAACTTCCGGTCGTCTCTAGTTTATGGGCTCTTTGAGGGTACATATAATGAAAATTAAACCATAACAAGTTGGGAATTATTTGTAAACGTAATGGATATAAGTTTTGAATTATAATAAACGATAACGTGGCCAAGAGTTAGAAAAATGTAATGTCCAATGCATGACATCAAGAATTAATTAATAATATATCCAAAATGTAGTTTAGTTATTTTATGGAAGTTAACCATAAATATTCAATATGAAAAATCTTTTTATGCTGCAAATTAAGTGTTCAACATGGCATATTAATTTTATGCATATTTATCGGTCATTTGTTAACAATTCATATTGCAAATTATTTTTCGATAATTCTTTAATTGAATTTAATTTCGATTATCAAAAAAAACATATGTACTTAAATAACACAAATATTATTAATTTCTTAACCTACGAACCTTGATTCCTTGATTCACAACATCCTGGTCGCTCCTAGAAATACATCGCCAGCACCAACGCAGATTTAAGCAATTACATCCACTGAATCCACGGAACTTCCGGTCGTCTCTAGTTTATGGGCTCTTTGAGGGTACATATAATGAAAATTAAACCATAACAAGTTGGGAATTATTTGTAAACGTAATGGATATAAGTTTTGAATTATAATAAACGATAACGTGGCCAAGAGTTAGAAAAATGTAATGTCCAATGCATGACATCAAGAATTAATTAATAATATATCCAAAATGTAGTTTAGTTATTTTATGGAAGTTAACCATAAATATTCAATATGAAAAATCTTTTTATGCTGCAAATTAAGTGTTCAACATGGCATATTAATTTTATGCATATTTATCGGTCATTTGTTAACAATTCATATTGCAAATTATTTTTCGATAATTCTTTAATTGAATTTAATTTCGATTATCAAAAAAAACATATGTACTTAAATAACAAAATATTATTAATTTCTTAACCTACGAACCTTGATTCCTTGATTCACAACATCCTGGTCGCTCCTAGAAATACATCGCCAGCACCAACGCAGATTTAAGCAATTACATCCACTGAATCCACGGAACTTCCGGTCGTCTCTAGTTTATGGGCTCTTTGAGGGTACATATAATGAAAATTAAACCATAACAAGTTGGGAATTATTTGTAAACGTAATGGATATAAGTTTTGAATTATAATAAACGATAACGTGGCCAAGAGTTAGAAAAATGTAATGTCCAATGCATGACATCAAGAATTAATTAATAATATATCCAAAATGTAGTTTAGTTATTTTATGGAAGTTAACCATAAATATTCAATATGAAAAATCTTTTTATGCTGCAAATTAAGTGTTCAACATGGCATATTAATTTTATGCATATTTATCGGTCATTTGTTAACAATTCATATTGCAAATTATTTTTCGATAATTCTTTAATTGAATTTAATTTCGATTATCAAAAAAAACATATGTACTTAAATAACAAAATATTATTAATTTCTTAACCTACGAACCTTGATTCCTTGATTCACAACATCCTGGTCGCTCCTAGAAATACATCGCCAGCACCAACGCAGATTTAAGCAATTACATCCACTGAATCCACGGAACTTCCGGTCGTCTCTAGTTTATGGGCTCTTTGAGGGTACATATAATGAAAATTAAACCATAACAAGTTGGGAATTATTTGTAAACGTAATGGATATAAGTTTTGAATTATAATAAACGATAACGTGGCCAAGAGTTAGAAAAATGTAATGTCCAATGCATGACATCAAGAATTAATTAATAATATATCCAAAATGTAGTTTAGTTATTTTATGGAAGTTAACCATAAATATTCAATATGAAAAATCTTTTTATGCTGCAAATTAAGTGTTCAACATGGCATATTAATTTTATGCATATTTATCGGTCATTTGTTAACAATTCATATTGCAAATTATTTTTCGATAATTCTTTAATTGAATTTAATTTCGATTATCAAAAAAAACATATGTACTTAAATAACACAAATATTATTAATTTCTTAACCTACGAACCTTGATTCCTTGATTCACAACATCCTGGTCGCTCCTAGAAATACATCGCCAGCACCAACGCAGATTTAAGCAATTACATCCACTGAATCCACGGAACTTCCGGTCGTCTCTAGTTTATGGGCTCTTTGAGGGTACATATAATGAAAATTAAACCATAACAAGTTGGGAATTATTTGTAAACGTAATGGATATAAGTTTTGAATTATAATAAACGATAACGTGGCCAAGAGTTAGAAAAATGTAATGTCCAATGCATGACATCAAGAATTAATTAATAATATATCCAAAATGTAGTTTAGTTATTTTATGGAAGTTAACCATAAATATTCAATATGAAAAATCTTTTTATGCTGCAAATTAAGTGTTCAACATGGCATATTAATTTTATGCATATTTATCGGTCATTTGTTAACAATTCATATTGCAAATTATTTTTCGATAATTCTTTAATTGAATTTAATTTCGATTATCAAAAAAAACATATGTACTTAAATAACACAAATATTATTAATTTCTTAACCTACGAACCTTGATTCCTTGATTCACAACATCCTGGTCGCTCCTAGAAATACATCGCCAGCACCAACGCAGATTTAAGCAATTACATCCACTGAATCCACGGAACTTCCGGTCGTCTCTAGTTTATGGGCTCTTTGAGGGTACATATAATGAAAATTAAACCATAACAAGTTGGGAATTATTTGTAAACGTAATGGATATAAGTTTTGAATTATAATAAACGATAACGTGGCCAAGAGTTAGAAAAATGTAATGTCCAATGCATGACATCAAGAATTAATTAATAATATATCCAAAATGTAGTTTAGTTATTTTATGAATTAACCATAAATATCAATATGAAAAATTTTTTATGCTGCAAATTAAGTGTTCAACATGGCATATTAATTTTATGCATATTTATCGGTCATTTGTTAACAATTCATATTGCGAATTATTTTTCGATAATTCTTTGATTGAATTTAATTTCGATTATCAAAAAAAACGGATGTACTTAAATAACAAAAATATTATTAATTTCTTAACCTACGAACCTTGATTCCTTGATTCACAACATCCTGGTCGCTCCTAGAAATACATCGCCAGCACCAACGCAGATTTAAGCAATTACATCCACTGAATCCACGGAACTTCCGGTCGTCTCTAGTTTATGGGCTCTTTGAGGGTACATATAATGAAAATTAAACCATAACAAGTTGGGAATTATTTGTAAACGTAATGGATATAAGTTTTGAATTATAATAAACGATAACGTGGCCAAGAGTTAGAAAAATGTAATGTCCAATGCATGACATCAAGAATTAATTAATAATATATCCAAAATGTAGTTTAGTTATTTTATGGAAGTTAACCATAAATATTCAATATGAAAAATCTTTTTATGCTGCAAATTAAGTGTTCAACATGGCATATTAATTTTATGCATATTTATCGGTCATTTGTTAACAATTCATATTGCAAATTATTTTTCGATAATTCTTTAATTGAATTTAATTTCGATTATCAAAAAAAACATATGTACTTAAATAACAAAATATTATTAATTTCTTAACCTACGAACCTTGATTCCTTGATTCACAACATCCTGGTCGCTCCTAGAAATACATCGCCAGCACCAACGCAGATTTAAGCAATTACATCCACTGAATCCACGGAACTTCCGGTCGTCTCTAGTTATGGGCTCTTTGAGGGTACATATAATGAAAATTAAACCATAACAAGTTGGGAATTATTTGTAAACGTAATGGATATAAGTTTTGAATTATAATAAACGATAACGTGGCCAAGAGTTAGAAAAATGTAATGTCCAATGCATGACATCAAGAATTAATTAATAATATATCCAAAATGTAGTTTAGTTATTTTATGGAAGTTAACCATAATATTCAATATGAAAAATCTTTTTATGCTGCAAATTAAGTGTTCAACATGGCATATTAATTTTATGCATATTTATCGGTCATTTGTTAACAATTCATATTGCGAATTATTTTTCGATAATTCTTTAATTGAATTTAATTTCGATTATCAAAAAAACAATGTACTTAAATAACAAAATATTATTAATTTCTTAACCTACGAACCTTGATTCCTTGATTCACAACATCCTGGTCGCTCCTAGAAATACATCGCCAGCACCAACGCAGATTTAAGCAATTACATCCACTGAATCCACGGAACTTCCGGTCGTCTCTAGTTATGGCTCTTTGAGGGTACATATAATGAAAATTAAACCATAACAAGTTGGGAATTATTTGTAAACGTAATGGATATAAGTTTTGAATTATAATAAACGATAACGTGGCCAAGAGTTAGAAAAATGTAATGTCCAATGCATGACATCAAGAATTAATTAATAATATATCCAAAATGTAGTTTAGTTATTTTATGGAAGTTAACCATAAATATTCAATATGAAAAATCTTTTTATGCTGCAAATTAAGTGTTCAACATGGCATATTAATTTTATGCATATTTATCGGTCATTTGTTAACAATTCATATTGCAAATTATTTTTCGATAATTCTTTAATTGAATTTAATTTCGATTATCAAAAAAAACATATGTACTTAAATAACAAAATATTATTAATTTCTTAACCTACGAACCTTGATTCCTTGATTCACAACATCCTGGTCGCTCCTAGAAATACATCGCCAGCACCAACGCAGATTTAAGCAATTACATCCACTGAATCCACGGAACTTCCGGTCGTCTCTAGTTATGGGCTCTTTGAGGGTACATATAATGAAAATTAAACCATAACAAGTTGGGAATTATTTGTAAACGTAATGGATATAAGTTTTGAATTATAATAAACGATAACGTGGCCAAGAGTTAGAAAAATGTAATGTCCAATGCATGACATCAAGAATTAATTAATAATATATCCAAATGTAGTTTAGTTATTTTATGGAAGTTAACATAAATATTCAATATGAAAAATGTTTTTATGCTGCAAATTAAGTGTTCAACATGGCATATTAATTTTATGCATATTTATCGGTCATTTGTTAACAATTCATATTGCGAATTATTTTTCGATAATTCTTTGATTGAATTTAATTTCGATTATCAAAAAAAACGGATGTACTTAAATAACAAAAATATTATTAATTTCTTAACCTACGAACCTTGATTCCTTGATTCACAAC
The DNA here is from genome assembly GCF_016746235.2 of Drosophila teissieri. Classification (NCBI taxonomy): domain Eukaryota; kingdom Metazoa; phylum Arthropoda; class Insecta; order Diptera; family Drosophilidae; genus Drosophila; species Drosophila teissieri. The sequence goes on along the minus strand of NW_025225020.1, from coordinate 89,318 downwards.
ATCCTGGTCGCTCCTAGAAATACATCGCCAGCACCAACGCAGATTTAAGCAATTACATCCACTGAATCCACGGAACTTCCGGTCGTCTCTAGTTTATGGGCTCTTTGAGGGTACATATAATGAAAATTAAACCATAACAAGTTGGGAATTATTTGTAAACGTAATGGATATAAGTTTTGAATTATAATAAACGATAACGTGTCCAAAAGTTAGAAAGATGTAATGTCCAATGCATGACATCAAGAATTAATTAATAATATATCCAAAATGTAGTTTAGTTATTTATGGAAGTTAACCATAAATATTCAATATGAAAAATGTTTTTATGCTGCAAATTAAGTGTTCAACATGGCATATTAATTTTATGCATATTTATCGGCATTTGTTAACAATTCATATTGCGAATTATTTTTCGATAATTCTTTAATTGAATTTAATTTCGATTATCAAAAAAACGAATGTACTTAAATAACACAAATATTATTAATTTCTTAACCTACGAACCTTGATTCCTTATTCACAACATCATGGTCGCTCCTAGAAATACATCGCCAGCACCAACGCAGATTTAAGCAATTACATCCACTGAATCCACGGAACTTCCGGTCGTCTCTAGTTATGGGCTCTTTGAGGGTACATATAATGAAAATTAAACCATAACAAGTTGGGAATTATTTGTAAACGTAATGGATATAAGTTTTGAATTATAATAAACGATAACGTGGCCAAGAGTTAGAAAAATGTAATGTCCAATGCATGACATCAAGAATTAATTAATAATATCTCCAAAATGTAGTTTAGTTATTTTATGGAAGTTAACCATAAATATTCAATATGAAAAATGTTTTTATGCTGCAAATTAAGTGTTCAACATGGCATATTAATTTTATGCATATTTATCGGTCATTTGTTAACAATTCATATTGCGAATTATTTTTCGATAATTCTTTGATTGAATTTAATTTCGATTATCAAAAAAAACGGATGTACTTAAATAACAAAAATATTATTAATTTCTTAACCTACGAACCTTGATTCCTTGATTCACAACATCCTGGCGCTCCTAGAAATACATCGCCAGCACCAACGCAGATTTAAGCAATTACATCCACTGAATCCACGGAACTTCCGGTCGTCTCTAGTTTATGGGCTCTTTGAGGGTACATATAATGAAAATTAAACCATAACAAGTTGGGAATTATTTGTAAACGTAATGGATATAAGTTTTGAATTATAATAAACGATAACGTGGCCAAGAGTTAGAAAAATGTAATGTCCAATGCATGACATCAAGAATTAATTAATAATATCTCCAAAATGTAGTTTAGTTATTTATGAAGTTAATATGAATATGAATATGAAAAATGTTTTTATGCTGCAAATTAAGTGTTCAACATGGCATATTAATTTTATGCATATTTATCGGTCATTTGTTAACAATTCATATTGCGAATTATTTTTCGATAATTCTTTGATTGAATTTAATTTCGATTATCAAAAAAAACGGATGTACTTAAATAACAAAAATATTATTAATTTCTTAACCTACGAACCTTGATTCCTTGATTCACAACATCCTGGTCGCTCCTAGAAATACATCGCCAGCACCAACGCAGATTTAAGCAATTACATCCACTGAATCCACGGAACTTCCGGTCGTCTCTAGTTTATGGGCTCTTTGAGGGTACATATAATGAAAATTAAACCATAACAAGTTGGGAATTATTTGTAAACGTAATGGATATAAGTTTTGAATTATAATAAACGATAACGTGGCCAAGAGTTAGAAAAATGTAATGTCCAATGCATGACATCAAGAATTAATTAATAATATATCCAAAATGTAGTTTAGTTATTTTATGGAAGTTAACCATAAATATTCAATATGAAAAATCTTTTTATGCTGCAAATTAAGTGTTCAACATGGCATATTAATTTTATGCATATTTATCGGTCATTTGTTAACAATTCATATTGCAAATTATTTTTCGATAATTCTTTAATTGAATTTAATTTCGATTATCAAAAAAACATATGTACTTAAATAACACAAATATTATTAATTTCTTAACCTACGAACCTTGATTCCTTGATTCACAACATCCTGGTCGCTCCTAGAAATACATCGCCAGCACCAACGCAGATTTAAGCAATTACATCCACTGAATCCACGGAACTTCCGGTCGTCTCTAGTTTATGGCTCTTTGAGGGTACATATAATGAAAATTAAACCATAACAAGTTGGGAATTATTTGTAAACGTAATGGATATAAGTTTTGAATTATAATAAACGATAACGTGGCCAAGAGTTAGAAAAATGTAATGTCCAATGCATGACATCAAGAATTAATTAATAATATTCCAAAATGTAGTTTAGTTATTATATGAAAGTTAACCATAAATATTCAATATGAAAAATGTTTTTATGCTGCAAATTAAGTGTTCAACATGGCATATTAATTTTATGCATATTTATCGGTCATTTGTTAACAATTCATATTGCGAATTATTTTTCGATAATTCTTTGATTGAATTTAATTTCGATTATCAAAAAAAACGGATGTACTTAAATAACAAAAATATTATTAATTTCTTAACCTACGAACCTTGATTCCTTGATTCACAACATCCTGGTCGCTCCTAGAAATACATCGCCAGCACCAACGCAGATTTAAGCAATTACATCCACTGAATCCACGGAACTTCCGGTCGTCTCTAGTTTATGGGCTCTTTGAGGGTACATATAATGAAAATTAAACCATAACAAGTTGGGAATTATTTGTAAACGTAATGGATATAAGTTTTGAATTATAATAAACGATAACGTGGCCAAGAGTTAGAAAAATGTAATGTCCAATGCATGACATCAAGAATTAATTAATAATATCTCCACAATGCAGTTTAGTTATTTATGAAGTTAACATAATATTCAATATGAAAAATTTTTTATGCTGCAAATTAAGTGTTCAACATGGCATATTAATTTTATGCATATTTATCGGTCATTTGTTAACAATTCATATTGCGAATTATTTTTCGATAATTCTTTAATTGAATTTAATTTCGATTATCAAAAAAAACATATGTACTTAAATAACAAAATATTATTAATTTCTTAACCTACGAACCTTGATTCCTTGATTCACAACATCCTGGTCGCTCCTAGAAATACATCGCCAGCACCAACGCAGATTTAAGCAATTACATCCACTGAATCCACGGAACTTCCGGTCGTCTCTAGTTATGGCTCTTTGAGGGTACATATAATGAAAATTAAACCATAACAAGTTGGGAATTATTTGTAAACGTAATGGATATAAGTTTTGAATTATAATAAACGATAACGTGGCCAAGAGTTAGAAAAATGTAATGTCCAATGCATGACATCAAGAATTAATTAATAATATCTCCAAAATGTAGTTTAGTTATTTATGAATTAATAAATATGAATATGAAAAATGTTTTTATGCTGCAAATTAAGTGTTCAACATGGCATATTAATTTTATGCATATTTATCGGTCATTTGTTAACAATTCATATTGCGAATTATTTTTCGATAATTCTTTGATTGAATTTAATTTCGATTATCAAAAAAACGATGTACTTAAATAACAAAAATATTATTAATTTCTTAACCTACGAACCTTGATTCCTTGATTCACAACATCCTGGTCGCTCCTAGAAATACATCGCCAGCACCAACGCAGATTTAGCAATTACATCCACTGAATCCACGGAACTTCCGGTCGTCTCTAGTTATGGCTCTTTGAGGGTACATATAATGAAAATTAAACCATAACAAGTTGGGAATTATTTGTAAACGTAATGGATATAAGTTTTGAATTATAATAAACGATAACGTGGCCAAGAGTTAGAAAAATGTAATGTCCAATGCATGACATCAAGAATTAATTAATAATATCTCCAAAATGTAGTTTAGTTATTTATGAAGTTAACCATAAATATTCAATATGAAAAATGTTTTTATGCTGCAAATTAAGTGTTCAACATGGCATATTAATTTTATGCATATTTATCGGCATTTGTTAACAATTCATATTGCGAATTATTTTTCGATAATTCTTTGATTGAATTTAATTTCGATTATCAAAAAAAACGATGTACTTAAATAACAAAATATTATTAATTTCTTAACCTACGAACCTTGATTCCTTGATTCACAACATCCTGGTCGCTCCTAAAATACATCGCCAGCACCAACGCAGATTTAAGCAATTACATCCACTGAATCCACGGAACTTCCGGTCGTCTCTAGTTATGGCTCTTTGAGGGTACATATAATGAAAATTAAACCATAACAAGTTGGGAATTATTTGTAAACGTAATGGATATAAGTTTTGAATTATAATAAACGATAACGTGGCCAAGAGTTAGAAAAATGTAATGTCCAATGCATGACATCAAGAATTAATTAATAATATCTCCAAAATGTAGTTTAGTTATTTTATGAATATAAATATCAATATGAAAAATGTTTTTATGCTGCAAATTAAGTGTTCAACATGGCATATTAATTTTATGCATATTTATCGGCATTTGTTAACAATTCATATTGCGAATTATTTTTCGATAATTCTTTGATTGAATTTAATTTCGATTATCAAAAAAACGATGTACTTAAATAACAAAATATTATTAATTTCTTAACCTACGAACCTTGTTCGTCTTTATTCACAACATCATGGCCGCTCCTAGAAATTACATCGCCAGCACCAACGCAGATTTGAGCAATTACATCCACTGAATCCACGGAACTTCCGGTCGTCTCTAGTTTATAGGCTCTTTGAGGGTACATATAATGAAAATTAAACCATAACAAGTTGGGAATTATTTGTAAACGTAATGGATATAAGTTTTGAATTATAATAAACGATAACGTGGCCAAGAGTTAGAAAAATGTAATGTCCAATGCATGACATCAAGAATTAATTAATAATATCTCCAAAATGTAGTTTAGTTATTTTAATTAAATAAATATCAATATGAAAAATGTTTTTATGCTGCAAATTAAGTGTTCAACATGGCATATTAATTTTATGCATATTTATCGGCATTTGTTAACAATTCATATTGCGAATTATTTTTCGATAATTCTTTGATTGAATTTAATTTCGATTATCAAAAAAACGATGTACTTAAATAACAAAATATTATTAATTTCTTAACCTACGAACCTGCTTGTTTCCTTTATTCACAACATCATGGCGCTCCTAAAATACATCGCCAGCACCAACGCAGATTTAGCAATTACATCCACTGAATCCACGGAACTTCCGGTCGTCTCTAGTTTATGGCTCTTTGAGGGTACATATAATGAAAATTAAACCATAACAAGTTGGGAATTATTTGTAAACGTAATGGATATAAGTTTTGAATTATAATAAACGATAACGTGGCCAAGAGTTAGAAAAATGTAATGTCCAATGCATGACATCAAGAATTAATTAATAATATCTCCAAATGTAGTTTAGTTATTTATATGAAGTTAACCATAATATTCAATATGAAAAATGTTTTTATGCTGCAAATTAAGTGTTCAACATGGCATATTAATTTTATGCATATTTATCGGCATTTGTTGACAATTCATATTGCGAATTATTTTTCGATAATTCTTTGATTGAATTTAATTTCGATTATCAAAAAAACGATGTACTTAAATAACAAAATATTATTAATTTCTTAACCTACGAACCTGCTTGTTTCCTTATTCACAACATCATGGTCGCTCCTAAAATACATCGCCAGCACCAACGCAGATTTAGCAATTACATCCACTGAATCCACGGAACTTCCGGTCGTCTCTAGTTTATAGGCTCTTTGAGGGTACATATAATGAAAATTAAACCATAACAAGTTGGGAATTATTTGTAAACGTAATGGATATAAGTTTTAAATTATAATACACGATAACGTGGCCAAGAGTTAGAAAAATGTAATGTCCAATGCATGACATCAATAAATAATTAATAATATATCCAAAATGTAGTTTAGTTATTATATGAAAGTTAACCATAAATATTCAATATGAAAAATGTTTTTATGCTGCAAATTAAGTGTTCAACATGGCATATTAATTTTATGCATATTTATCGGCAATTTGTTGACAATTCATATTGCGAATTATTTTTCGATAATTCTTTGATTGAATTTAATTTCGATTATCAAAAAAAACGATGTACTTAAATAACAAAATATTATTAATTTCTTAACCTACGAACCTTGTTTCGCTTATTCACAACATCATGGCGCTCCTAAAATACATCGCCAGCACCAACGCAGATTTAGCAATTACATCCACTGAATCCACGGAACTTCCGGTCGTCTCTAGTTTATGGCTCTTTGAGGGTACATATAATGAAAATTAAACCATAACAAGTTGGGAATTATTTGTAAACGTAATGGATATAAGTTTTGAATTATAATAAACGATAACGTGGCCAAGAGTTAGAAAAATGTAATGTCCAATGCATGACATCAAGAATTAATTAATAATATCTCCAAAATGTAGTTTAGTTATTTATGAATTAACCATAAATATTCAATATGAAAAATTTTTTATGCTGCAAATTAAGTGTTCAACATGGCATATTAATTTTATGCATATTTATCGGCATTTGTTGACAATTCATATTGCGAATTATTTTTCGATAATTCTTTGATTGAATTTAATTTCGATTATCAAAAAAACGATGTACTTAAATAACAAAATATTATTAATTTCTTAACCTACGAACCTTGATTTCCTTATTCACAACATCATGGTCGCTCCTAAAATACATCGCCAGCACCAACGCAGATTTAGCAATTACATCCACTGAATCCACGGAACTTCCGGTCGTCTCTAGTTTATGGCTCTTTGAGGGTACATATAATGAAAATTAAACCATAACAAGTTGGGAATTATTTGTAAACGTAATGGATATAAGTTTTGAATTATAATAAACGATAACGTGGCCAAGAGTTAGAAAAATGTAATGTCCAATGCATGACATCAAGAATTAATTAATAATATCTCCAAAATGTAGTTTAGTTATTTATGAAGTTAACCATAAATATTCAATATGAAAAATTTTTTATGCTGCAAATTAAGTGTTCAACATGGCATATTAATTTTATGCATATTTATCGGCATTTGTTAACAATTCATATTGCGAATTATTTTTCGATAATTCTTTAATTGAATTTAATTTCGATTATCAAAAAAACGATGTACTTAAATAACAAAATATTATTAATTTCTTAACCTACGAACCTTGTTCGTCTTATTCACAACATCATGGCGCTCCTAGAAATACATCGCCAGCACCAACGCAGATTTAGCAATTACATCCACTGAATCCACGGAACTTCCGGTCGTCTCTAGTTTATGGCTCTTTGAGGGTACATATAATGAAAATTAAACCATAACAAGTTGGGAATTATTTGTAAACGTAATGGATATAAGTTTTGAATTATAATAAACGATAACGTGGCCAAGAGTTAGAAAAATGTAATGTCCAATGCATGACATCAAGAATTAATTAATAATATCTCCAAAATGTAGTTTAGTTATTATATGGAAGTTAACCATAAATATTCAATATGAAAAATGTTTTTATGCTGCAAATTAAGTGTTCAACATGGCATATTAATTTTATGCATATTTATCGGTCATTTGTTGACAATTCATATTGCGAATTATTTTTCGATAATTCTTTGATTGAATTTAATTTCGATTATCAAAAAAAACGGATGTACTTAAATAACAAAAATATTATTAATTTCTTAACCTACGAACCTGCCTTGTTTTCGTCCTTTATTCACAACATCATGGCCGCTCCTAGAAATTACATCGCCAGCACCAACGCAGATTTGAGCAATTACATCCACTGAATCCACGGAACTTCCGGTCGTCTCTAGTTTATAGGCTCTTTGAGGGTACATCCAATGAAAATTAAACCATAACAAGTTGGGAATTATTTGTAAACGTAATGGATATAAGTTTTGAATTATAATAAACGATAACGTGGCCAAGAGTTAGAAAAATGTAATGTCCAATGCATGACATCAAGAATTAATTAATAATATCTCCAAAATGTAGTTTAGTTATTTTATGAATAATAAATATCAATATGAAAAATGTTTTTATGCTGCAAATTAAGTGTTCAACATGGCATATTAATTTTATGCATATTTATCGGCATTTGTTAACAATTCATATTGCGAATTATTTTTCGATAATTCTTTGATTGAATTTAATTTCGATTATCAAAAAAACGATGTACTTAAATAACAAAAATATTATTAATTTCTTAACCTACGAACCTGCTTGTTTCGTCCTTTATTCACAACATCATGGCGCTCCTAAAATACATCGCCAGCACCAACGCAGATTTAGCATTACATCCACTGAATCCACGGAACTTCCGGTCGTCTCTAGTTTATGGCTCTTTGAGGGTACATATAATGAAAATTAAACCATAACAAGTTGGGAATTATTTGTAAACGTAATGGATATAAGTTTTGAATTATAATAAACGATAACGTGGCCAAGAGTTAGAAAAATGTAATGTCCAATGCATGACATCAAGAATTAATTAATAATATCTCCAAAATGTAGTTTAGTTATTTATGAAGTTAACCATAAATATTCAATATGAAAAATTTTTTATGCTGCAAATTAAGTGTTCAACATGGCATATTAATTTTATGCATATTTATCGGCAATTTGTTGACAATTCATATTGCGAATTATTTTTCGATAATTCTTTGATTGAATTTAATTTCGATTATCAAAAAAAACGATGTACTTAAATAACAAAATATTATTAATTTCTTAACCTACGAACCTGCTTGTTTCGTCCTTTATTCACAACATCATGGCGCTCCTAAAATACATCGCCAGCACCAACGCAGATTTAGCAATTACATCCACTGAATCCACGGAACTTCCGGTCGTCTCTAGTTATGGCTCTTTGAGGGTACATATAATGAAAATTAAACCATAACAAGTTGGGAATTATTTGTAAACGTAATGGATATAAGTTTTGAATTATAATAAACGATAACGTGGCCAAGAGTTAGAAAAATGTAATGTCCAATGCATGACATCAAGAATTAATTAATAATATCTCCAAAATGTAGTTTAGTTATTTATGAAGTTAACCATAAATATTCAATATGAAAAATGTTTTTATGCTGCAAATTAAGTGTTCAACATGGCATATTAATTTTATGCATATTTATCGGCATTTGTTGACAATTCATATTGCGAATTATTTTTCGATAATTCTTTAATTGAATTTAATTTCGATTATCAAAAAAACGAATGTACTTAAATAACAAAATATTATTAATTTCTTAACCTACGAACCTGCTTGTTTCGTCCTTTATTCACAACATCATGGCGCTCCTAAAATACATCGCCAGCACCAACGCAGATTTAGCAATACATCCACTGATCCACGGAACTTCCGGTCGTCTCTAGTTTATGGCTCTTTGAGGGTACATATAATGAAAATTAAACCATAACAAGTTGGGAATTATTTGTAAACGTAATGGATATAAGTTTTGAATTATAATAAACGATAACGTGGCCAAGAGTTAGAAAAATGTAATGTCCAATGCATGACATCAAGAATTAATTAATAATATCTCCAAATGCAGTTTAGTTATTTTAATTAAATAAATATGAATATGAAAAATGTTTTTATGCTGCAAATTAAGTGTTCAACATGGCATATTAATTTTATGCATATTTATCGGCAATTTGTTGACAATTCATATTGCGAATTATTTTTCGATAATTCTTTGATTGAATTTAATTTCGATTATCAAAAAAACGATGTACTTAAATAACAAAATATTATTAATTTCTTAACCTACGAACCTGCCTTGTTTTCGTCCTTAAAATACATCGCCAGCACCAACGCAGATTTAGCAATTACATCCACTGAATCCACGGAACTTCCGGTCGTCTCTATTATGGCTCTTTGAGGGTACATAATGAAAATTAAACCATAACAAGTTGGGAATTATTTGTAAACGTAATGGATATAAGTTTTGAATTATAATAAACGATAACGTGGCCAAGAGTTAGAAAAATGTAATGTCCAATGCATGACATCAAGAATTAATTAATAATATCTCCAAATGTAGTTTAGTTATTTATGAATATAAATATTAATATGAAAAATGTTTTTATGCTGCAAATTAAGTGTTCAACATGGCATATTAATTTTATGCATATTTATCGGCATTTGTTGACAATTCATATTGCGAATTATTTTTCGATAATTCTTTGATTGAATTTAATTTCGATTATCAAAAAAACGATGTACTTAAATAACAAAATATTATTAATTTCTTAACCTACGAACCTGCTTGTTTCGTCCTTATTCACAACATCATGGCGCTCCTAAAATACATCGCCAGCACCAACGCAGATTTAGCAATTACATCCACTGAATCCACGGAACTTCCGGTCGTCTCTAGTTTATGGCTCTTTGAGGGTACATATAATGAAAATTAAACCATAACAAGTTGGGAATTATTTGTAAACGTAATGGATATAAGTTTTGAATTATAATAAACGATAACGTGGCCAAGAGTTAGAAAAATGTAATGTCCAATGCATGACATCAAGAATTAATTAATAATATCTCCAAAATGTAGTTTAGTTATTTATGAAGTTAACCATAAATATTCAATATGAAAAATGTTTTTATGCTGCAAATTAAGTGTTCAACATGGCATATTAATTTTATGCATATTTATCGGCATTTGTTGACAATTCATATTGCGAATTATTTTTCGATAATTCTTTGATTGAATTTAATTTCGATTATCAAAAAAACGAATGTACTTAAATAACAAAAATATTATTAATTTCTTAACCTACGAACCTGCTTGTTTTCGTCCTTTATTCACAACATCATGGCGCTCCTAAAATACATCGCCAGCACCAACGCAGATTTAGCAATTACATCCACTGAGTCCACGGAACTTCCGGTCGTCTCTAGTTTATAGGCTCTTTGAGGGTACATCCAATGAAAATTAAACCATAACAAGTTGGGAATTATTTGTAAACGTAATGCATATAAGTTTTGAATTATAATAAACGATAACGTGGCCAAGAGTTAGAAAAATGTAATGTCCAATGCATGACATCAAGAATTAATTAATAATATCTCCAAAATGTAGTTTAGTTATTATATGGAAGTTAACCATATATATTCAATATGAAAAATGGTTTTATGCTGCAAATTAAGTGTTCAACATGGCATATTAATTTTATGCATATTTATCGGCAATTTGTTGACAATTCATATTGCGAATTATTTTTCGATAATTCTTTGATTGAATTTAATTTCGATTATCAAAAAAACGGATGTATTTCTTAACCTACGAACCTGCCTTGTTTTCGTCCTTTATTCACAACATCATGGCCGCTCCTAGAAATTACATCGCCAGCACCAACGCAGATTTGAGCAATTACATCCACTGAATCCACGGAACTTCCGGTCGTCTCTATAGGCTCTTTGAGGGTACATATAATGAAAATTAAACCATAACAAGTTGGGAATTATTTGTAAACGTAATGGATATAAGTTTTGAATTATAATAAACGATAACGTGGCCAAGAGTTAGAAAAATGTAATGTCCAATGCATGACATCAAGAATTAATTAATAATATCTCCAAAATGTAGTTTAGTTATTTATGAATTAAATAATATCAATATGAAAAATGTTTTTATGCTGCAAATTAAGTGTTCAACATGGCATATTAATTTTATGCATATTTATCGGCAATTTGTTGACAATTCATATTGCGAATTATTTTTCGATAATTCTTTGATTGAATTTAATTTCGATTATCAAAAAACGGATGTATTTCTTAACCTACGAACCTGCCTTGTTTTCGTCCTTTATTCACAACATCATGGCCGCTCCTAGAAATTACATCGCCAGCACCAACGCAGATTTGAGCAATTACATCCACTGAATCCACGGAACTTCCGGTCGTCTCTAGTTTATAGGCTCTTTGAGGGTACATCCAATGAAAATTAAACCATAACAAGTTGGGAATTATTTGTAAACGTAATGGATATAAGTTTTGAATTATAATAAACGATAACGTGGCCAAGAGTTAGAAAAATGTAATGTCCAATGCATGACATCAAGAATTAATTAATAATATATCCAAAATGTAGTTTAGTTATTTTATGAATTAACATAAATATTCAATATGAAAAATGTTTTTATGCTGCAAATTAAGTGTTCAACATGGCATATTAATTTTATGCATATTTATCGGCAATTTGTTGACAATTCATATTGCGAATTATTTTTCGATAATTCTTTGATTGAATTTAATTTCGATTATCAAAAAAACGATGTACTTAAATAACAAAATATTATTAATTTCTTAACCTACGAACCTGCTTGTTTCGTCCTTTATTCACAACATCATGGCGCTCCTAAAAATACATCGCCAGCACCAACGCAGATTAGCAATTACATCCACTGAATCCACGGAACTTCCGGTCGTCTCTAGTTATGGCTCTTTGAGGGTACATATAATGAAAATTAAACCATAACAAGTTGGGAATTATTTGTAAACGTAATGGATATAAGTTTTGAATTATAATAAACGATAACGTGGCCAAGAGTTAGAAAAATGTAATGTCCAATGCATGACATCAAGAATTAATTAATAATATCTCCAAAATGTAGTTTAGTTATTATATGAATATGAAATATGAATATGAAAAATGTTTTTATGCTGCAAATTAAGTGTTCAACATGGCATATTAATTTTATGCATATTTATCGGCAATTTGTTGACAATTCATATTGCGAATTATTTTTCGATAATTCTTTGATTGAATTTAATTTCGATTATCAAAAAACGGATGTATTTCTTAACCTACGAACCTGCCTTGTTTTCGTCCTTTATTCACAACATCATGGCCGCTCCTAGAAATTACATCGCCAGCACCAACGCAGATTTGAGCAATTACATCCACTGAATCCACGGAACTTCCGGTCGTCTCTAGTTTATAGGCTCTTTGAGGGTACATCCAATGAAAATTAAACCATAACAAGTTGGGAATTATTTGTAAACGTAATGGATATAAGTTTTGAATTATAATAAACGATAACGTGGCCAAGAGTTAGAAAAATGTAATGTCCAATGCATGACATCAAGAATTAATTAATAATATCTCCAAAATGCAGTTTAGTTATTTTAATATGTTTAGTTATTTTAATATGAATATGAAATATGAATATGAAAAATGTTTTTATGCTGCAAATTAAGTGTTCAACATGGCATATTAATTTTATGCATATTTATCGGCAATTTGTTGACAATTCATATTGCGAATTATTTTTCGATAATTCTTTGATTGAATTTAATTTCGATTATCAAAAAAAACGGATGTACTTAAATAACAAAAATATTATTAATTCCTTAACCTACGAACCTGCATTGTTTTCGTCCTTTATTCACAACATCATGGCTGCTCCTAAAAATACATCGCCCAGCATGATATGTCCACGGAACTTCCGGTCGTCTCTAGTTTATGGCTCTTTGAGGGTACATCAATGAAAATTAAACCATAACAAGTTGGGAATTATTTGTAAACGTAATGGATATAAGTTTTGAATTATAATAAACGATAACGTGGCCAAGAGTTAGAAAAATGTAATGTCCAATGCATGACATCAAGAATTAATTAATAATATCTCCAAAATGCAGTTTAGTTATTTATATGAATATAAATATGAATATGAAAAATGTTTTTATGCTGCAAATTAAGTGTTCAACATGGCATATTAATTTTATGCATTATTATCGGCAATTTGTTGACAATTCATATTGCGAATTATTTTTCGATAATTCTTTGATTGAATTTAATTTCGATTATCAAAAAAACGGATGTACTTAAATAACAAAAATATTATTAATTTCTTAACCTACGAACCTGCCTTGTTTTCGTCCTTTATTCACAACATCATGGCCGCTCCTAAAAATACATCGCCAGCATGTATGTCCACGGAACTTCCGGTCGTCTCTAGTTTATAGGCTCTTTGAGGGTACATCAATGAAAATAATCCATAACAAGTTGGGAATTATTTGTAAACGTAATGGATATAAGTTTTGAATTATAATAAACGATAACGTGGCCAAGAGTTAGAAAAATGTAATGTCCAATGCATGACATCAAGAATTAATTAATAATATCTCCAAAATGTAGTTTAGTTATTTATATGAATATAAATATCAATATGAAAAATGTTTTTATGCTGCAAATTAAGTGTTCAACATGGCATATTAATTTTATGCATATTTATCGGCAATTTGTTGACAATTCATATTGCGAATTATTTTTCGATAATTCTTTGATTGAATTTAATTTCGATTATCAAAAAAACGATGTACTTAAATAACAAAAATATTATTAATTTCTTAACCTACGAACCTGCCTTGTTTTCGTCCTTTATTCACAACATCATGGCGCTCCTAAAATACATCGCCAGCACCACGCAGATTAGCATTCACTGATCCACGGAACTTCCGGTCGTCTCTAGCTATAGGCTCTTTGAGGGTACATCCAATGAAAATTAAACCATAACAAGTTGGGAATTATTTGTAAACGTAATGGATATAAGTTTTGAATTATAATAAACGATAACGTGGCCAAGAGTTAGAAAAATGTAATGTCCAATGCATGACATCAAGAATTAATTAATAATATCTCCAAAATGCAGTTTAGTTATTTTAATATGAAATATGAATATGAAAAATGTTTTTATGCTGCAAATTAAGTGTTCAACATGGCATATTAATTTTATGCATATTTATCGGCAATTTGTTGACAATTCATATTGCGAATTATTTTTCGATAATTCTTTGATTGAATTTAATTTCGATTATCAAAAAAACGGATGTACTTAAATAACAAAAATATTATTAATTTATTAACCTACGAACCTGCCTTGTTTTCGTCCTTTATTCACAACATCATGGCCGCTCCTAAAAATACATCGCCACCAGCATGTATGTCCACGGAACTTCCGGTCGTCTCTAGTTATAGGCTCTTTGAGGGTACATCAATGAAAATTAAACCATAACAAGTTGGGAATTATTTGTAAACGTAATGGATATAAGTTTTGAATTATAATAAACGATAACGTGGCCAAGAGTTAGAAAAATGTAATGTCCAATGCATGACATCAAGAATTAATTAATAATATCTCCAAAATGCAGTTTAGTTATTTTAATATGAATATGAAATATGAATATGAAAAATGTTTTTATGCTGCAAATTAAGTGTTCAACATGGCATATTAATTTTATGCATATTTATCGGCAATTTGTTGACAATTCATATTGCGAATTATTTTTCGATAATTCTTTGATTGAATTTAATTTCGATTATCAAAAAAACGGATGTACTTAAATAACAAAAATATTATTAATTTATTAACCTACGAACCTGCCTTGTTTTCGTCCTTTATTCACAACATCATGGCGCTCCTAAAATACATCGCCCACGCATGTATGTCCACGGAACTTCCGGTCGTCTCTAGTTATAGGCTCTTTGAGGGTACATCAATGAAAATTAAACCATAACAAGTTGGGAATTATTTGTAAACGTAATGGATATAAGTTTTGAATTATAATAAACGATAACGTGGCCAAGAGTTAGAAAAATGTAATGTCCAATGCATGACATCAAGAATTAATTAATAATATCTCCAAAATGCAGTTTAGTTATTTATATGAATATGAAATATAATATGAAAAATGTTTTTATGCTGCAAATTAAGTGTTCAACATGGCATATTAATTTTATGCATATTATCGGCAATTTGTTGACAATTCATATTGCGAATTATTTTTCGATAATTCTTTGATTGAATTTAATTTCGATTATCAAAAAAACGATGTACTTAAATAACAAAAATATTATTAATTTTTAACCTACGAACCTGCCTTGTTTTCGTCCTTTATTCACAACATCATGGCGCTCCTAAAAATACATCGCCAGCATGTATGTCCACGGAACTTCCGGTCGTCTCTAGTTATAGGCTCTTTGAGGGTACATCCAATGAAAATTAAACCATAACAAGTTGGGAATTATTTGTAAACGTAATGGATATAAGTTTTGAATTATAATAAACGATAACGTGGCCAAGAGTTAGAAAAATGTAATGTCCAATGCATGACATCAAGAATTAATTAATAATATCTCCAAAATGCAGTTTAGTTATTTTAATATGAATATGAAATATGAATATGAAAAATGTTTTTATGCTGCAAATTAAGTGTTCAACATGGCATATTAATTTTATGCATATTTATCGGCAATTTGTTGACAATTCATATTGCGAATTATTTTTCGATAATTCTTTGATTGAATTTAATTTCGATTATCAAAAAAACGGATGTACTTAAATAACAAAAATATTATTAATTATTAACCTACGAACCTGCCTTGTTTTCGTCCTTTATTCACAACATCATGGCCGCTCCTAAAAATACATCGCCAGCATGTATGTCCACGGAACTTCCGGTCGTCTCTAGTTTATAGGCTCTTTGAGGGTACATCCAATGAAAATTAAACCATAACAAGTTGGGAATTATTTGTAAACGAAATGGATATAAGTTTTGAATTATAATAAACGATAACGTGGCCAAGAGTTAGAAAAATGTAATGTCCAATGCATGACATCAAGAATTAATTAATAATATCTCCAAAATGCAGTTTAGTTATTTTAATATGAATATGAAATATGAATATGAAAAATGTTTTTATGCTGCAAATTAAGTGTTCAACATGGCATATTAATTTTATGCATATTTATCGGCAATTTGTTGACAATTCATATTGCGAATTATTTTTCGATAATTCTTTGATTGAATTTAATTTCGATTATCAAAAAAACGGATGTACTTAAATAACAAAAATATTATTAATTTATTAACCTACGAACCTGCCTTGTTTTCGTCCTTTATTCACAACATCATGGCCGCTCCTAAAAATACATCGCCAGCATGTATGTCCACGGAACTTCCGGTCGTCTCTAGTTTATAGGCTCTTTGAGGGTACATCCAATGAAAATTAAACCATAACAAGTTGGGAATTATTTGTAAACGTAATGGATATAAGTTTTGAATTATAATAAACGATAACGTGGCCAAGAGTTAGAAAAATGTAATGTCCAATGCATGACATCAAGAATTAATTAATAATATCTCCAAAATGCAGTTTAGTTATTTTAATATGAATATGAAATATGAATATGAAAAATGTTTTTATGCTGCAAATTAAGTGTTCAACATGGCATATTAATTTTATGCATATTTATCGGCAATTTGTTGACAATTCATATTGCGAATTATTTTTCGATAATTCTTTGATTGAATTTAATTTCGATTATCAAAAAAACGGATGTACTTAAATAACAAAAATATTATTAATTTATTAACCTACGAACCTGCCTTGTTTTCGTCCTTTATTCACAACATCATGGCCGCTCCTAAAAATACATCGCCAGCATGTATGTCCACGGAACTTCCGGTCGTCTCTAGTTTATAGGCTCTTTGAGGGTACATCCAATGAAAATTAAACCATAACAAGTTGGGAATTATTTGTAAACGTAATGGATATAAGTTTTGAATTATAATAAACGATAACGTGGCCAAGAGTTAGAAAAATGTAATGTCCAATGCATGACATCAAGAATTAATTAATAATATCTCCAAAATGCAGTTTAGTTATTTTAATATGAATATGAAATATGAATATGAAAAATGTTTTTATGCTGCAAATTAAGTGTTCAACATGGCATATTAATTTTATGCATATTTATCGGCAATTTGTTGACAATTCATATTGCGAATTATTTTTCGATAATTCTTTGATTGAATTTAATTTCGATTATCAAAAAAACGGATGTACTTAAATAACAAAAATATTATTAATTTATTAACCTACGAACCTGCCTTGTTTTCGTCCTTTATTCACAACATCATGGCCGCTCCTAAAAATACATCGCCAGCATGTATGTCCACGGAACTTCCGGTCGTCTCTAGTTTATAGGCTCTTTGAGGGTACATCCAATGAAAATTAAACCATAACAAGTTGGGAATTATTTGTAAACGTAATGGATATAAGTTTTGAATTATAATAAACGATAACGTGGCCAAGAGTTAGAAAAATGTAATGTCCAATGCATGACATCAAGAATTAATTAATAATATCTCCAAAATGCAGTTTAGTTATTTTAATATGAATATGAAATATGAATATGAAAAATGTTTTTATGCTGCAAATTAAGTGTTCAACATGGCATATTAATTTTATGCATATTTATCGGCAATTTGTTGACAATTCATATTGCGAATTATTTTTCGATAATTCTTTGATTGAATTTAATTTCGATTATCAAAAAAACGGATGTACTTAAATAACAAAAATATTATTAATTTATTAACCTACGAACCTGCCTTGTTTTCGTCCTTTATTCACAACATCATGGCCGCTCCTAAAAATACATCGCCAGCATGTATGTCCACGGAACTTCCGGTCGTCTCTAGTTTATAGGCTCTTTGAGGGTACATCCAATGAAAATTAAACCATAACAAGTTGGGAATTATTTGTAAACGTAATGGATATAAGTTTTGAATTATAATAAACGATAACGTGGCCAAGAGTTAGAAAAATGTAATGTCCAATGCATGACATCAAGAATTAATTAATAATATCTCCAAAATGCAGTTTAGTTATTTTAATATGAATATGAAATATGAATATGAAAAATGTTTTTATGCTGCAAATTAAGTGTTCAACATGGCATATTAATTTTATGCATATTTATCGGCAATTTGTTGACAATTCATATTGCGAATTATTTTTCGATAATTCTTTGATTGAATTTAATTTCGATTATCAAAAAAACGGATGTACTTAAATAACAAAAATATTATTAATTTATTAACCTACGAACCTGCCTTGTTTTCGTCCTTTATTTACAACATCATGGCCGCTCCTAAAAATACATCGCCAGCATGTATGTCCACGGAACTTCCGGTCGTCTCTAGTTATAGGCTCTTTGAGGGTACATCCAATGAAAATTAAACCATAACAAGTTGGGAATTATTTGTAAACGTAATGGATATAAGTTTTGAATTATAATAAACGATAACGTGGCCAAGAGTTAGAAAAATGTAATGTCCAATGCATGACATCAAGAATTAATTAATAATATCTCCAAAATGCAGTTTAGTTATTTTAATATGAATATGAAATATGAATATGAAAAATGTTTTTATGCTGCAAATTAAGTGTTCAACATGGCATATTAATTTTATGCATATTTATCGGCAATTTGTTGACAATTCATATTGCGAATTATTTTTCGATAATTCTTTGATTGAATTTAATTTCGATTATCAAAAAAACGGATGTACTTAAATAACAAAAATATTATTAATTTATTAACCTACGAACCTGCCTTGTTTTCGTCCTTTATTCACAACATCATGGCCGCTCCTAAAAATACATCGCCAGCATGTATGTCCACGGAACTTCCGGTCGTCTCTAGTTTATAGGCTCTTTGAGGGTACATCCAATGAAAATTAAACCATAACAAGTTGGGAATTATTTGTAAACGTAATGGATATAAGTTTTGAATTATAATAAACGATAACGTGGCCAAGAGTTAGAAAAATGTAATGTCCAATGCATGACATCAAGAATTAATTAATAATATCTCCAAAATGCAGTTTAGTTATTTTAATATGAATATGAAATATGAATATGAAAAATGTTTTTATGCTGCAAATTAAGTGTTCAACATGGCATATTAATTTTATGCATATTTATCGGCAATTTGTTGACAATTCATATTGCGAATTATTTTTCGATAATTCTTTGATTGAATTTAATTTCGATTATCAAAAAAACGGATGTACTTAAATAACAAAAATATTATTAATTTATTAACCTACGAACCTGCCTTGTTTTCGTCCTTTATTCACAACATCATGGCCGCTCCTAAAAATACATCGCCAGCATGTATGTCCACGGAACTTCCGGTCGTCTCTAGTTTATAGGCTCTTTGAGGGTACATCCAATGAAAATTAAACCATAACAAGTTGGGAATTATTTGTAAACGTAATGGATATAAGTTTTGAATTATAATAAACGATAACGTGGCCAAGAGTTAGAAAAATGTAATGTCCAATGCATGACATCAAGAATTAATTAATAATATCTCCAAAATGCAGTTTAGTTATTTTAATATGAATATGAAATATGAATATGAAAAATGTTTTTATGCTGCAAATTAAGTGTTCAACATGGCATATTAATTTTATGCATATTTATCGGCAATTTGTTGACAATTCATATTGCGAATTATTTTTCGATAATTCTTTGATTGAATTTAATTTCGATTATCAAAAAAACGGATGTACTTAAATAACAAAAATATTATTAATTTATTAACCTACGAACCTGCCTTGTTTTCGTCCTTTATTCACAACATCATGGCCGCTCCTAAAAATACATCGCCAGCATGTATGTCCACGGAACTTCCGGTCGTCTCTAGTTTATAGGCTCTTTGAGGGTACATCCAATGAAAATTAAACCATAACAAGTTGGGAATTATTTGTAAACGTAATGGATATAAGTTTTGAATTATAATAAACGATAACGTGGCCAAGAGTTAGAAAAATGTAATGTCCAATGCATGACATCAAGAATTAATTAATAATATCTCCAAAATGCAGTTTAGTTATTTTAATATGAATATGAAATATGAATATGAAAAATGTTTTTATGCTGCAAATTAAGTGTTCAACATGGCATATTAATTTTATGCATATTTATCGGCAATTTGTTGACAATTCATATTGCGAATTATTTTTCGATAATTCTTTGATTGAATTTAATTTCGATTATCAAAAAAACGGATGTACTTAAATAACAAAAATATTATTAATTTATTAACCTACGAACCTGCCTTGTTTTCGTCCTTTATTCACAACATCATGGCCGCTCCTAAAAATACATCGCCAGCATGTATGTCCACGGAACTTCCGGTCGTCTCTAGTTTATAGGCTCTTTGAGGGTACATCCAATGAAAATTAAACCATAACAAGTTGGGAATTATTTGTAAACGTAATGGATATAAGTTTTGAATTATAATAAACGATAACGTGGCCAAGAGTTAGAAAAATGTAATGTCCAATGCATGACATCAAGAATTAATTAATAATATCTCCAAAATGCAGTTTAGTTATTTTAATATGAATATGAAATATGAATATGAAAAATGTTTTTATGCTGCAAATTAAGTGTTCAACATGGCATATTAATTTTATGCATATTTATCGGCAATTTGTTGACAATTCATATTGCGAATTATTTTTCGATAATTCTTTGATTGAATTTAATTTCGATTATCAAAAAAACGGATGTACTTAAATAACAAAAATATTATTAATTTATTAACCTACGAACCTGCCTTGTTTTCGTCCTTTATTCACAACATCATGGCCGCTCCTAAAAATACATCGCCAGCATGTATGTCCACGGAACTTCCGGTCGTCTCTAGTTTATAGGCTCTTTGAGGGTACATCCAATGAAAATTAAACCATAACAAGTTGGGAATTATTTGTAAACGTAATGGATATAAGTTTTGAATTATAATAAACGATAACGTGGCCAAGAGTTAGAAAAATGTAATGTCCAATGCATGACATCAAGAATTAATTAATAATATCTCCAAAATGCAGTTTAGTTATTTTAATATGAATATGAAATATGAATATGAAAAATGTTTTTATGCTGCAAATTAAGTGTTCAACATGGCATATTAATTTTATGCATATTTATCGGCAATTTGTTGACAATTCATATTGCGAATTATTTTTCGATAATTCTTTGATTGAATTTAATTTCGATTATCAAAAAAACGGATGTACTTAAATAACAAAAATATTATTAATTTATTAACCTACGAACCTGCCTTGTTTTCGTCCTTTATTCACAACATCATGGCCGCTCCTAAAAATACATCGCCAGCATGTATGTCCACGGAACTTCCGGTCGTCTCTAGTTTATAGGCTCTTTGAGGGTACATCCAATGAAAATTAAACCATAACAAGTTGGGAATTATTTGTAAACGTAATGGATATAAGTTTTGAATTATAATAAACGATAACGTGGCCAAGAGTTAGAAAAATGTAATGTCCAATGCATGACATCAAGAATTAATTAATAATATCTCCAAAATGCAGTTTAGTTATTTTAATATGAATATGAAATATGAATATGAAAAATGTTTTTATGCTGCAAATTAAGTGTTCAACATGGCATATTAATTTTATGCATATTTATCGGCAATTTGTTGACAATTCATATTGCGAATTATTTTTCGATAATTCTTTGATTGAATTTAATTTCGATTATCAAAAAAACGGATGTACTTAAATAACAAAAATATTATTAATTTATTAACCTACGAACCTGCCTTGTTTTCGTCCTTTATTCACAACATCATGGCCGCTCCTAAAAATACATCGCCAGCATGTATGTCCACGGAACTTCCGGTCGTCTCTAGTTTATAGGCTCTTTGAGGGTACATCCAATGAAAATTAAACCATAACAAGTTGGGAATTATTTGTAAACGTAATGGATATAAGTTTTGAATTATAATAAACGATAACGTGGCCAAGAGTTAGAAAAATGTAATGTCCAATGCATGACATCAAGAATTAATTAATAATATCTCCAAAATGCAGTTTAGTTATTTTAATATGAATATGAAATATGAATATGAAAAATGTTTTTATGCTGCAAATTAAGTGTTCAACATGGCATATTAATTTTATGCATATTTATCGGCAATTTGTTGACAATTCATATTGCGAATTATTTTTCGATAATTCTTTGATTGAATTTAATTTCGATTATCAAAAAAACGGATGTACTTAAATAACAAAAATATTATTAATTTATTAACCTACGAACCTGCCTTGTTTTCGTCCTTTATTCACAACATCATGGCCGCTCCTAAAAATACATCGCCAGCATGTATGTCCACGGAACTTCCGGTCGTCTCTAGTTTATAGGCTCTTTGAGGGTACATCCAATGAAAATTAAACCATAACAAGTTGGGAATTATTTGTAAACGTAATGGATATAAGTTTTGAATTATAATAAACGATAACGTGGCCAAGAGTTAGAAAAATGTAATGTCCAATGCATGACATCAAGAATTAATTAATAATATCTCCAAAATGCAGTTTAGTTATTTTAATATGAATATGAAATATGAATATGAAAAATGTTTTTATGCTGCAAATTAAGTGTTCAACATGGCATATTAATTTTATGCATATTTATCGGCAATTTGTTGACAATTCATATTGCGAATTATTTTTCGATAATTCTTTGATTGAATTTAATTTCGATTATCAAAAAAACGGATGTACTTAAATAACAAAAATATTATTAATTTATTAACCTACGAACCTGCCTTGTTTTCGTCCTTTATTCACAACATCATGGCCGCTCCTAAAAATACATCGCCAGCATGTATGTCCACGGAACTTCCGGTCGTCTCTAGTTTATAGGCTCTTTGAGGGTACATCCAATGAAAATTAAACCATAACAAGTTGGGAATTATTTGTAAACGTAATGGATATAAGTTTTGAATTATAATAAACGATAACGTGGCCAAGAGTTAGAAAAATGTAATGTCCAATGCATGACATCAAGAATTAATTAATAATATCTCCAAAATGCAGTTTAGTTATTTTAATATGAATATGAAATATGAATATGAAAAATGTTTTTATGCTGCAAATTAAGTGTTCAACATGGCATATTAATTTTATGCATATTTATCGGCAATTTGTTGACAATTCATATTGCGAATTATTTTTCGATAATTCTTTGATTGAATTTAATTTCGATTATCAAAAAAACGGATGTACTTAAATAACAAAAATATTATTAATTTATTAACCTACGAACCTGCCTTGTTTTCGTCCTTTATTCACAACATCATGGCCGCTCCTAAAAATACATCGCCAGCATGTATGTCCACGGAACTTCCGGTCGTCTCTAGTTTATAGGCTCTTTGAGGGTACATCCAATGAAAATTAAACCATAACAAGTTGGGAATTATTTGTAAACGTAATGGATATAAGTTTTGAATTATAATAAACGATAACGTGGCCAAGAGTTAGAAAAATGTAATGTCCAATGCATGACATCAAGAATTAATTAATAATATCTCCAAAATGCAGTTTAGTTATTTTAATATGAATATGAAATATGAATATGAAAAATGTTTTTATGCTGCAAATTAAGTGTTCAACATGGCATATTAATTTTATGCATATTTATCGGCAATTTGTTGACAATTCATATTGCGAATTATTTTTCGATAATTCTTTGATTGAATTTAATTTCGATTATCAAAAAAACGGATGTACTTAAATAACAAAAATATTATTAATTTATTAACCTACGAACCTGCCTTGTTTTCGTCCTTTATTCACAACATCATGGCCGCTCCTAAAAATACATCGCCAGCATGTATGTCCACGGAACTTCCGGTCGTCTCTAGTTTATAGGCTCTTTGAGGGTACATCCAATGAAAATTAAACCATAACAAGTTGGGAATTATTTGTAAACGTAATGGATATAAGTTTTGAATTATAATAAACGATAACGTGGCCAAGAGTTAGAAAAATGTAATGTCCAATGCATGACATCAAGAATTAATTAATAATATCTCCAAAATGCAGTTTAGTTATTTTAATATGAATATGAAATATGAATATGAAAAATGTTTTTATGCTGCAAATTAAGTGTTCAACATGGCATATTAATTTTATGCATATTTATCGGCAATTTGTTGACAATTCATATTGCGAATTATTTTTCGATAATTCTTTGATTGAATTTAATTTCGATTATCAAAAAAACGGATGTACTTAAATAACAAAAATATTATTAATTTATTAACCTACGAACCTGCCTTGTTTTCGTCCTTTATTCACAACATCATGGCCGCTCCTAAAAATACATCGCCAGCATGTATGTCCACGGAACTTCCGGTCGTCTCTAGTTTATAGGCTCTTTGAGGGTACATCCAATGAAAATTAAACCATAACAAGTTGGGAATTATTTGTAAACGTAATGGATATAAGTTTTGAATTATAATAAACGATAACGTGGCCAAGAGTTAGAAAAATGTAATGTCCAATGCATGACATCAAGAATTAATTAATAATATCTCCAAAATGCAGTTTAGTTATTTTAATATGAATATGAAATATGAATATGAAAAATGTTTTTATGCTGCAAATTAAGTGTTCAACATGGCATATTAATTTTATGCATATTTATCGGCAATTTGTTGACAATTCATATTGCGAATTATTTTTCGATAATTCTTTGATTGAATTTAATTTCGATTATCAAAAAAACGGATGTACTTAAATAACAAAAATATTATTAATTTATTAACCTACGAACCTGCCTTGTTTTCGTCCTTTATTCACAACATCATGGCCGCTCCTAAAAATACATCGCCAGCATGTATGTCCACGGAACTTCCGGTCGTCTCTAGTTTATAGGCTCTTTGAGGGTACATCCAATGAAAATTAAACCATAACAAGTTGGGAATTATTTGTAAACGTAATGGATATAAGTTTTGAATTATAATAAACGATAACGTGGCCAAGAGTTAGAAAAATGTAATGTCCAATGCATGACATCAAGAATTAATTAATAATATCTCCAAAATGCAGTTTAGTTATTTTAATATGAATATGAAATATGAATATGAAAAATGTTTTTATGCTGCAAATTAAGTGTTCAACATGGCATATTAATTTTATGCATATTTATCGGCAATTTGTTGACAATTCATATTGCGAATTATTTTTCGATAATTCTTTGATTGAATTTAATTTCGATTATCAAAAAAACGGATGTACTTAAATAACAAAAATATTATTAATTTATTAACCTACGAACCTGCCTTGTTTTCGTCCTTTATTCACAACATCATGGCCGCTCCTAAAAATACATCGCCAGCATGTATGTCCACGGAACTTCCGGTCGTCTCTAGTTTATAGGCTCTTTGAGGGTACATCCAATGAAAATTAAACCATAACAAGTTGGGAATTATTTGTAAACGTAATGGATATAAGTTTTGAATTATAATAAACGATAACGTGGCCAAGAGTTAGAAAAATGTAATGTCCAATGCATGACATCAAGAATTAATTAATAATATCTCCAAAATGCAGTTTAGTTATTTTAATATGAATATGAAATATGAATATGAAAAATGTTTTTATGCTGCAAATTAAGTGTTCAACATGGCATATTAATTTTATGCATATTTATCGGCAATTTGTTGACAATTCATATTGCGAATTATTTTTCGATAATTCTTTGATTGAATTTAATTTCGATTATCAAAAAAACGGATGTACTTAAATAACAAAAATATTATTAATTTATTAACCTACGAACCTGCCTTGTTTTCGTCCTTTATTCACAACATCATGGCCGCTCCTAAAAATACATCGCCAGCATGTATGTCCACGGAACTTCCGGTCGTCTCTAGTTTATAGGCTCTTTGAGGGTACATCCAATGAAAATTAAACCATAACAAGTTGGGAATTATTTGTAAACGTAATGGATATAAGTTTTGAATTATAATAAACGATAACGTGGCCAAGAGTTAGAAAAATGTAATGTCCAATGCATGACATCAAGAATTAATTAATAATATCTCCAAAATGCAGTTTAGTTATTTTAATATGAATATGAAATATGAATATGAAAAATGTTTTTATGCTGCAAATTAAGTGTTCAACATGGCATATTAATTTTATGCATATTTATCGGCAATTTGTTGACAATTCATATTGCGAATTATTTTTCGATAATTCTTTGATTGAATTTAATTTCGATTATCAAAAAAACGGATGTACTTAAATAACAAAAATATTATTAATTTATTAACCTACGAACCTGCCTTGTTTTCGTCCTTTATTCACAACATCATGGCCGCTCCTAAAAATACATCGCCAGCATGTATGTCCACGGAACTTCCGGTCGTCTCTAGTTTATAGGCTCTTTGAGGGTACATCCAATGAAAATTAAACCATAACAAGTTGGGAATTATTTGTAAACGTAATGGATATAAGTTTTGAATTATAATAAACGATAACGTGGCCAAGAGTTAGAAAAATGTAATGTCCAATGCATGACATCAAGAATTAATTAATAATATCTCCAAAATGCAGTTTAGTTATTTTAATATGAATATGAAATATGAATATGAAAAATGTTTTTATGCTGCAAATTAAGTGTTCAACATGGCATATTAATTTTATGCATATTTATCGGCAATTTGTTGACAATTCATATTGCGAATTATTTTTCGATAATTCTTTGATTGAATTTAATTTCGATTATCAAAAAAACGGATGTACTTAAATAACAAAAATATTATTAATTTATTAACCTACGAACCTGCCTTGTTTTCGTCCTTTATTCACAACATCATGGCCGCTCCTAAAAATACATCGCCAGCATGTATGTCCACGGAACTTCCGGTCGTCTCTAGTTTATAGGCTCTTTGAGGGTACATCCAATGAAAATTAAACCATAACAAGTTGGGAATTATTTGTAAACGTAATGGATATAAGTTTTGAATTATAATAAACGATAACGTGGCCAAGAGTTAGAAAAATGTAATGTCCAATGCATGACATCAAGAATTAATTAATAATATCTCCAAAATGCAGTTTAGTTATTTTAATATGAATATGAAATATGAATATGAAAAATGTTTTTATGCTGCAAATTAAGTGTTCAACATGGCATATTAATTTTATGCATATTTATCGGCAATTTGTTGACAATTCATATTGCGAATTATTTTTCGATAATTCTTTGATTGAATTTAATTTCGATTATCAAAAAAACGGATGTACTTAAATAACAAAAATATTATTAATTTATTAACCTACGAACCTGCCTTGTTTTCGTCCTTTATTCACAACATCATGGCCGCTCCTAAAAATACATCGCCAGCATGTATGTCCACGGAACTTCCGGTCGTCTCTAGTTTATAGGCTCTTTGAGGGTACATCCAATGAAAATTAAACCATAACAAGTTGGGAATTATTTGTAAACGTAATGGATATAAGTTTTGAATTATAATAAACGATAACGTGGCCAAGAGTTAGAAAAATGTAATGTCCAATGCATGACATCAAGAATTAATTAATAATATCTCCAAAATGCAGTTTAGTTATTTTAATATGAATATGAAATATGAATATGAAAAATGTTTTTATGCTGCAAATTAAGTGTTCAACATGGCATATTAATTTTATGCATATTTATCGGCAATTTGTTGACAATTCATATTGCGAATTATTTTTCGATAATTCTTTGATTGAATTTAATTTCGATTATCAAAAAAACGGATGTACTTAAATAACAAAAATATTATTAATTTATTAACCTACGAACCTGCCTTGTTTTCGTCCTTTATTCACAACATCATGGCCGCTCCTAAAAATACATCGCCAGCATGTATGTCCACGGAACTTCCGGTCGTCTCTAGTTTATAGGCTCTTTGAGGGTACATCCAATGAAAATTAAACCATAACAAGTTGGGAATTATTTGTAAACGTAATGGATATAAGTTTTGAATTATAATAAACGATAACGTGGCCAAGAGTTAGAAAAATGTAATGTCCAATGCATGACATCAAGAATTAATTAATAATATCTCCAAAATGCAGTTTAGTTATTTTAATATGAATATGAAATATGAATATGAAAAATGTTTTTATGCTGCAAATTAAGTGTTCAACATGGCATATTAATTTTATGCATATTTATCGGCAATTTGTTGACAATTCATATTGCGAATTATTTTTCGATAATTCTTTGATTGAATTTAATTTCGATTATCAAAAAAACGGATGTACTTAAATAACAAAAATATTATTAATTTATTAACCTACGAACCTGCCTTGTTTTCGTCCTTTATTCACAACATCATGGCCGCTCCTAAAAATACATCGCCAGCATGTATGTCCACGGAACTTCCGGTCGTCTCTAGTTTATAGGCTCTTTGAGGGTACATCCAATGAAAATTAAACCATAACAAGTTGGGAATTATTTGTAAACGTAATGGATATAAGTTTTGAATTATAATAAACGATAACGTGGCCAAGAGTTAGAAAAATGTAATGTCCAATGCATGACATCAAGAATTAATTAATAATATCTCCAAAATGCAGTTTAGTTATTTTAATATGAATATGAAATATGAATATGAAAAATGTTTTTATGCTGCAAATTAAGTGTTCAACATGGCATATTAATTTTATGCATATTTATCGGCAATTTGTTGACAATTCATATTGCGAATTATTTTTCGATAATTCTTTGATTGAATTTAATTTCGATTATCAAAAAAACGGATGTACTTAAATAACAAAAATATTATTAATTTATTAACCTACGAACCTGCCTTGTTTTCGTCCTTTATTCACAACATCATGGCCGCTCCTAAAAATACATCGCCAGCATGTATGTCCACGGAACTTCCGGTCGTCTCTAGTTTATAGGCTCTTTGAGGGTACATCCAATGAAAATTAAACCATAACAAGTTGGGAATTATTTGTAAACGTAATGGATATAAGTTTTGAATTATAATAAACGATAACGTGGCCAAGAGTTAGAAAAATGTAATGTCCAATGCATGACATCAAGAATTAATTAATAATATCTCCAAAATGCAGTTTAGTTATTTTAATATGAATATGAAATATGAATATGAAAAATGTTTTTATGCTGCAAATTAAGTGTTCAACATGGCATATTAATTTTATGCATATTTATCGGCAATTTGTTGACAATTCATATTGCGAATTATTTTTCGATAATTCTTTGATTGAATTTAATTTCGATTATCAAAAAAACGGATGTACTTAAATAACAAAAATATTATTAATTTATTAACCTACGAACCTGCCTTGTTTTCGTCCTTTATTCACAACATCATGGCCGCTCCTAAAAATACATCGCCAGCATGTATGTCCACGGAACTTCCGGTCGTCTCTAGTTTATAGGCTCTTTGAGGGTACATCCAATGAAAATTAAACCATAACAAGTTGGGAATTATTTGTAAACGTAATGGATATAAGTTTTGAATTATAATAAACGATAACGTGGCCAAGAGTTAGAAAAATGTAATGTCCAATGCATGACATCAAGAATTAATTAATAATATCTCCAAAATGCAGTTTAGTTATTTTAATATGAATATGAAATATGAATATGAAAAATGTTTTTATGCTGCAAATTAAGTGTTCAACATGGCATATTAATTTTATGCATATTTATCGGCAATTTGTTGACAATTCATATTGCGAATTATTTTTCGATAATTCTTTGATTGAATTTAATTTCGATTATCAAAAAAACGGATGTACTTAAATAACAAAAATATTATTAATTTATTAACCTACGAACCTGCCTTGTTTTCGTCCTTTATTCACAACATCATGGCCGCTCCTAAAAATACATCGCCAGCATGTATGTCCACGGAACTTCCGGTCGTCTCTAGTTTATAGGCTCTTTGAGGGTACATCCAATGAAAATTAAACCATAACAAGTTGGGAATTATTTGTAAACGTAATGGATATAAGTTTTGAATTATAATAAACGATAACGTGGCCAAGAGTTAGAAAAATGTAATGTCCAATGCATGACATCAAGAATTAATTAATAATATCTCCAAAATGCAGTTTAGTTATTTTAATATGAATATGAAATATGAATATGAAAAATGTTTTTATGCTGCAAATTAAGTGTTCAACATGGCATATTAATTTTATGCATATTTATCGGCAATTTGTTGACAATTCATATTGCGAATTATTTTTCGATAATTCTTTGATTGAATTTAATTTCGATTATCAAAAAAACGGATGTACTTAAATAACAAAAATATTATTAATTTATTAACCTACGAACCTGCCTTGTTTTCGTCCTTTATTCACAACATCATGGCCGCTCCTAAAAATACATCGCCAGCATGTATGTCCACGGAACTTCCGGTCGTCTCTAGTTTATAGGCTCTTTGAGGGTACATCCAATGAAAATTAAACCATAACAAGTTGGGAATTATTTGTAAACGTAATGGATATAAGTTTTGAATTATAATAAACGATAACGTGGCCAAGAGTTAGAAAAATGTAATGTCCAATGCATGACATCAAGAATTAATTAATAATATCTCCAAAATGCAGTTTAGTTATTTTAATATGAATATGAAATATGAATATGAAAAATGTTTTTATGCTGCAAATTAAGTGTTCAACATGGCATATTAATTTTATGCATATTTATCGGCAATTTGTTGACAATTCATATTGCGAATTATTTTTCGATAATTCTTTGATTGAATTTAATTTCGATTATCAAAAAAACGGATGTACTTAAATAACAAAAATATTATTAATTTATTAACCTACGAACCTGCCTTGTTTTCGTCCTTTATTCACAACATCATGGCCGCTCCTAAAAATACATCGCCAGCATGTATGTCCACGGAACTTCCGGTCGTCTCTAGTTTATAGGCTCTTTGAGGGTACATCCAATGAAAATTAAACCATAACAAGTTGGGAATTATTTGTAAACGTAATGGATATAAGTTTTGAATTATAATAAACGATAACGTGGCCAAGAGTTAGAAAAATGTAATGTCCAATGCATGACATCAAGAATTAATTAATAATATCTCCAAAATGCAGTTTAGTTATTTTAATATGAATATGAAATATGAATATGAAAAATGTTTTTATGCTGCAAATTAAGTGTTCAACATGGCATATTAATTTTATGCATATTTATCGGCAATTTGTTGACAATTCATATTGCGAATTATTTTTCGATAATTCTTTGATTGAATTTAATTTCGATTATCAAAAAAACGGATGTACTTAAATAACAAAAATATTATTAATTTATTAACCTACGAACCTGCCTTGTTTTCGTCCTTTATTCACAACATCATGGCCGCTCCTAAAAATACATCGCCAGCATGTATGTCCACGGAACTTCCGGTCGTCTCTAGTTTATAGGCTCTTTGAGGGTACATCCAATGAAAATTAAACCATAACAAGTTGGGAATTATTTGTAAACGTAATGGATATAAGTTTTGAATTATAATAAACGATAACGTGGCCAAGAGTTAGAAAAATGTAATGTCCAATGCATGACATCAAGAATTAATTAATAATATCTCCAAAATGCAGTTTAGTTATTTTAATATGAATATGAAATATGAATATGAAAAATGTTTTTATGCTGCAAATTAAGTGTTCAACATGGCATATTAATTTTATGCATATTTATCGGCAATTTGTTGACAATTCATATTGCGAATTATTTTTCGATAATTCTTTGATTGAATTTAATTTCGATTATCAAAAAAACGGATGTACTTAAATAACAAAAATATTATTAATTTATTAACCTACGAACCTGCCTTGTTTTCGTCCTTTATTCACAACATCATGGCCGCTCCTAAAAATACATCGCCAGCATGTATGTCCACGGAACTTCCGGTCGTCTCTAGTTTATAGGCTCTTTGAGGGTACATCCAATGAAAATTAAACCATAACAAGTTGGGAATTATTTGTAAACGTAATGGATATAAGTTTTGAATTATAATAAACGATAACGTGGCCAAGAGTTAGAAAAATGTAATGTCCAATGCATGACATCAATAATTAATTAATAATATCTCCAAAATGTAGTTTAGTTATTATATGAAAGTTAACCATAAATATCAATATGAAAAATGTTTTTATGCTGCAAATTAAGTGTTCAACATGGCATATTAATTTTATGCATATTATCGGCAATTTGTTGACAATTCATATTGCGAATTATTTTCGATAATTCTGATTATTTTTGATTGAATTTAATTTCGATTATCAAAAAAACGAATGTACTTAATAACAAAAATATTATTAATTCTTAACCTACGAACCTGCTTGTTTTCGTCCTTTATTCACAACATCATGGCGCTCCTAAAAATACATCGCCACAACGCAGATTGATTACATCCACTGAATCCACGGAACTTCCGGTCGCCTCTATAGGCTCTTTGAGGGTACATATAATGAAAATTAAACCATAACAAGTTGGGAAATATTTGTAAACGTAATGGATATAAGTTTTGAATTATAATAAACGATAACGTGGCCAAGAGTTAGAAAAATGTAATGTCCAATGCATGACATCAAGAATTAATTAATAATATCTCCAAAATGCAGTTTAGTTATTTTAATATGAATATGAAATATGAATATGAAAAATGTTTTTATGCTGCAAATTAAGTGTTCAACATGGCATATTAATTTTATGCATATTTATCGGCAATTTGTTGACAATTCATATTGCGAATTATTTTTCGATAATTCTTTGATTGAATTTAATTTCGATTATCAAAAAAACGGATGTACTTAAATAACAAAATATTATTAATTTATTAACCTACGAACCTGCCTTGTTTTCGTCCTTTATTCACAACATCATGGCCGCTCCTAAAAATACATCGCCAGCATGTATGTCCACGGAACTTCCGGTCGTCTCTAGTTTATAGGCTCTTTGAGGGTACATCCAATGAAAATTAAACCATAACAAGTTGGGAATTATTTGTAAACGTAATGGATATAAGTTTTGAATTATAATAAACGATAACGTGGCCAAGAGTTAGAAAAATGTAATGTCCAATGCATGACATCAAGAATTAATTAATAATATCTCCAAAATGCAGTTTAGTTATTTTAATATGAATATGAAATATGAATATGAAAAATGTTTTTATGCTGCAAATTAAGTGTTCAACATGGCATATTAATTTTATGCATATTTATCGGCAATTTGTTGACAATTCATATTGCGAATTATTTTTCGATAATTCTTTGATTGAATTTAATTTCGATTATCAAAAAAACGGATGTACTTAAATAACAAAAATATTATTAATTTCTTAACCTACGAACCTGCCTTGTTTTCGTCCTTTATTCACAACATCATGGCCGCTCCTAAAAATACATCGCCAGCATGTATGTCCACGGAACTTCCGGTCGTCTCTAGTTTATAGGCTCTTTGAGGGTACATCCAATGAAAATTAAACCATAACAAGTTGGGAATTATTTGTAAACGTAATGCATATAAGTTTTGAATTATAATAAACGATAACGTGGCCAAGAGTTAGAAAAATGTAATGTCCAATGCATGACATCAAGAATTAATTAATAATATCTCCAAAATGTAGTTTAGTTATTAATGAATTAACATAAATATCAATATGAAAAATGTTTTATGCTGCAAATTAAGTGTTCAACATGGCATATTAATTTTATGCATATATCGGCAATTTGTTGACAATTCATATTGCGAATTATTTTTCGATAATTCTTTGATTGAATTTAATTTCGATTATCAAAAAAACGAATGTACTTAAATAACAAAATATTATTAATTTCTTAACCTACGAACCTGCTTGTTTCGTCCTTTATTCACAACATCATGGCGCTCCTAAAAATACATCGCCCAGCAGTTAGCATTATGTCCACGGAACTTCCGGTCGTCTCTAGTTTATAGGCTCTTTGAGGGTACATATAATGAAAATTAAACCATAACAAGTTGGGAATTATTTGTAAACGTAATGGATATAAGTTTTGAATTATAATAAACGATAACGTGGCCAAGAGTTAGAAAAATGTAATGTCCAATGCATGACATCAAGAATTAATTAATAATATCTCCAAAATGCAGTTTAGTTATTTTAATATGAATATGAAATATGAATATGAAAAATGTTTTTATGCTGCAAATTAAGTGTTCAACATGGCATATTAATTTTATGCATATTTATCGGCAATTTGTTGACAATTCATATTGCGAATTATTTTTCGATAATTCTTTGATTGAATTTAATTTCGATTATCAAAAAAACGGATGTACTTAAATAACAAAAATATTATTAATTTATTAACCTACGAACCTGCCTTGTTTTCGTCCTTTATTCACAACATCATGGCCGCTCCTAAAAATACATCGCCAGCATGTATGTCCACGAACTTCCGGTCGTCTCTAGTTATAGGCTCTTTGAGGGTACATCCAATGAAAATTAAACCATAACAAGTTGGGAATTATTTGTAAACGTAATGGATATAAGTTTTGAATTATAATAAACGATAACGTGGCCAAGAGTTAGAAAATGTAATGTCCAATGCATGACATCAAGAATTAATTAATAATATCTCCAAAATGCAGTTTAGTTATTTTATATATGAATATAAATATGAATATGAAAATGTTTTTATGCTGCAAATTAAGTGTTCAACATGGCATATTAATTTTATGCATATTTATCGGCAATTTGTTGACAATTCATATTGCGAATTATTTGTCGATAATTCTTTGATTGAATTTAATTTCGATTATCAAAAAAAACGGATGTACTTAAATAACAAAAATATTATTAATTCCTTAACCTACGAACCTGCATTGTTTTCGTCCTTTATTCACAACATCATGGCTGCTCCTAAAAATACATCGCCAGCATGTACTGAATCCACGGAACTTCCGGTCGTCTCTATTTATGGCTCTTTGAGGGTACATAATGAAAATTAAACCATAACAAGTTGGGAATTATTTGTAAACGTAATGGATATAAGTTTTGAATTATAATAAACGATAACGTGGCCAAGAGTTAGGAAAAATGTAATGTCCAAATGCATGACATCAAGAATTAATTAATAATATCTCCAAAATGCAGTTAGTTATTTTAATATGAATATGAAATATGAATATGAAAAATGTTTTTATGCTGCAAATAAGTGTTCAACATGGCATATTAATTTATGCATATTTATCGGCAATTTGTTGACAATTCATATTGCGAATTAATTTTTCGATAATTCTTTGATTGAATTAATTTCGATTATCAAAAAAACGGATGTACTTAAATAACAAAAATATTATTAATTTATTAACCTACGAACCTGCCTTGTTTTCGTCCTTTATTCACAACATCATGGCCGCTCCTAAAAATACATCGCCAAGCATGTATTACCCACGAACTTCCGGTCGTCTCTAGTTTATAGGCTCTTTGAGGGTACATCCAATGAAAATTAAACCATAACAAGTTGGGAATTATTTGTAAACGTAATGGATATAAGTTTTTGAATTATAATAAACGATAACGTGGCCAAGAGTTAGAAAAATGTAATGTCCAATGCATGACATCAAGAATTAATTAATAATATCTCCAAAATGCAGTTAGTTTTATGATTAAAATAAATATGAATATGAAAAATGTTTTATGCTGCAAATTAAGTGTTCAACATGGCATATTAATTTTATGCATATTTATCGGCAATTTGTTGACAATTCATATTGCGAATTATTTTCGATAATTCTTTGATTGAATTTAATTTCATATCAAAAAAACGGATGTACTTAAATAACAAAATATTATTAATTTATTAACCTACGAACCTGCTTGTTTTCGTCCTTTATTCACAACATCATGGCCGCTCCTAAAAATACATCGCCCAGCATGTATGTCCACGGAACTTCGGTCGTCTCTATTATAGGCTCTTTGAGGGTACATCAATGAAAATTAAACCATAACAAGTTGGGAATTATTTGTAAACGTAATGGATATAAGTTTTGAATTATAATAAACGATAACGTGGCCAAGAGTTAGAAAAATGTAATGTCCAATGCATGACATCAAAATTAATTAATAATATCTCCAAAATGAGTTTAGTTATTTTATGAAGTATAACCATAAATATCAATATGAAAAATTTTTTATGCTGCAAATTAAGTGTTCAACATGGCATATTAATTTTATGCATATTTATCGGCAATTGTTGACAATTCATATTGCGAATTATTTTTCGATAATTCTTGATTGAATTTAATTTCGATTATCAAAAAAACAATGTACTTAAATAACACAAATATTATTAATTTCTTAACCTACGAACCTGCTGTTTCGTCCTTTATTCACAACATCATGGCGCTCCTAAAATACATCGCCAGCACCAACGCAGATTTAGCAATTACATCCACTGAATCCACGGAACTTCCGGTCGTCTCTAGTAGGCTCTTTGAGGGTACATCAATGAAAATTAAACCATAACAAGTTGGGAATATTTGTAAACGTAATGGATATAAGTTTTTAATTATAATAAACGATAACGTGGCCAAGAGTAGAAAAATGTAATGTCCAATGCATGACATCAAGAATTAATTAATAATATCTCCAAAAATGCAGTTTAGTTATTTTAATATGAATATGAAATATGAATATGAAAAATGTTTTTATGCTGCAAATTAAGTGTTCAACATGGCATATTAATTTATGCACTATTTATCGGCAATTTGTTGACAATTCATATTGCGAATTATTTTTTCGATAATTCTTTGATTGAATTTAATTTCGATTATCAAAAAAACGGATGTACTTATATAACAAAAATATTATTAATTATTAACCTACGAACCTGCCTTGTTTTCGTCCTTTATTCACAACATCATGGCCGCTCCTAAAAATACATCGCCAGCATGTATGTCCACGGAACTTCCGGTCGTCTCTAGTTATAGGCTCTTTGAGGGTACATCAAATGAAAATTAAACCATAACAAGTTGGGAATTATTTGTAAACGTAATGGATATAAGTTTTGAATTATAATAAACGATAACGTGGCCAAGAGTTAGAAAAATGTAATGTCCAATGCATGACATCAAAAATAATTAATAATATCTCCAAAATGTAGTTTAGTTATTATATGGAAAGTTAACCATAAATATTCAATGAAAAATGTTTTTATGCTGCAAATTAAGTGTTCAACATGGCATATTAATTTTATGCATATTATCGGCAATTTGTTAACAATTCATATTGCGAAATTATTTTCGATAATTCATTGATTATATTTAATTCGATTGAATTAATTTCGATTATCAAAAAAACGAATGTACTTAAATAACAAAATATTATTAATTCTTAACCTACGAACCTGCATTGTTTTCGTCCTTTATTCACAACATCATGGCTGCTCCTAAAAATACATCGCCAGCACCAACGCAGATTTGAGCAATTACATCCACTGAATCCACGGAACTTCCGGTCGCCTCTATAGGCTCTTTGAGGGTACATATAATGAAAATTAAACCATAACAAGTTGGGAAATATTTGTAAACGTAATGGATATAAAAATTATAATGAACGATAACGTGGCCAAGAGTTAGAAAAATGTAATGTCCAATGCATGACATCAAGAATTAATTAATAATATCTCCAAAATGCAGTTTAGTTATTTTAATATGAATATGAAATATGAATATGAAAAATGTTTTTATGCTGCAAATTAAGTGTTCAACATGGCATATTAATTTTATGCATATTTATCGGCAATTTGTTACAATTCATATTGCGAATTATTTTCGATAATTCTTTGATTGAATTTAATTTCGATTATCAAAAAAACGGATGTACTTAAATAAAACAAAAATATTAATTATTAACCTACGAACCTGCTTGTTTTCGTCCTTTATTCACAACATCATGGCCGCTCCTAAAAATACATCGCCAGCATGTATGTCCACGGAACTTCCGGTCGTCTCTAGTTTATAGGCTCTTTGAGGGTACATCCAATGAAAATTAAACCATAACAAGTTGGGAATTATTTGTAAACGTAATGGATATAAGTTTTGAATTATAATAAACGATAACGTGGCCAAGAGTTAGAAAAAGTAATGTCCAATGCATGACATCAAAATTAATTAATAATATCTCCAAAATGCAGTTTAGTATTTTATATGAAATAATAAATATGAATATGAAAAATGTTTTTATGCTGCAAATTAAGTGTTCAACATGGCATATTAATTTTATGCATATTTATCGGCAATTTGTTGACAATTCATATTGCGAATTATTTTTCGATAATTCTTTGATTGAATTAATTTCGATTATCAAAAAAACGATGTACTTAAATAACAAAAATATTATTATTTATTAACCTACGAACCTGCTTGTTTTCGTCCTTTATTTACAACATCATGGCCGCTCCTAAAAAATACATCGCCAGCATGTATGTCCACGGAACTTCCGGTCGTCTCTAGTTATAGGCTCTTGAGGGTACATCCAATGAAAATTAAACCATAACAAGTTGGGAATTATTTGTAAACGTAATGGATATAAGTTTTGAATTATAATAAACGATAACGTGGCCAAGAGTTAGAAAAATGTAATGTCCAATGCATGACATCAAGAATTAATTAATAATATCTCAAAATGCAGTTTAGTTATTTTATAAGTTAATCATAATATACAATATGAAAAATGTTTTTTATGCTGCAAATAAGTGTTCAACATGGCATATTAATTTTATGCATATTTATCGGCAATTTGTTGACAATTCATATTGGCGAAATTATTTTCGATAATTCTTTGATTGAAATTTAATTTCGATTATCAAAAAACATATGTACTTAATAACAAAAATATTATTAATTTTTAACCTACGAACCTGCCTTGTTTTCGTCCTTTATTCACAACATCATGGTCGCTCCTAAAAATACATCGCCAGCACCAACGCATTAGAATTCATCCACTGAATCCACGGAACTTCCGGTCGTCTCTAGTTTATGGCTCTTTGAGGGTACAATCAATGAAAATTAAACCATAACAAGTTTGGGATTATTTGTAAACGTTCACATGGGATATAAGTTTTTGAATCTATACATAAACGATAACGTGGCCAAGAGTTAGAAAAATGTAATGGTCCAATGCATGACATCAAGAATTAATTAATAATATCTCCAAAATGCAGTTTAGTTATTTAATATGAATATGAAATGATGAATATGAAAAATGTTTTTATGCTGCAAATTAAGTGTTCAACATGGCATATTAATTTTATGCATATTTATCGGCAATTTGTTGACAATTCATATGCGAATTATTTTTCGATAATTCTTTGATTGAATTTAATTTCGATTATCAAAAAAACGGATGTACTTAAATAACCAAAATATTATTAATTTATTAACCTTACGAACCTGCCTTGTTTTCGTTCCTTTATTCACAACATCATGGCCGCTCCTAAAAATACATCTTCAGCACCTGTCATGTCCACGGACACCTTCCGGTCGTCTTCTAGTTTATAGGCTCTTTGAGGGTTACATTCCAATGAAAGATTAAACCATAAACAAGTTGGGAATTATTTGTAAACAGTAATTGGATATAAGTTTGATTATAATAAACGATAACGTGGCCAGAGTCTTTATGAAAATGTCAATGTCCAATGCATGACATCTCAAGAACTTAATTAATTAAATATATCCAAAAATGTAGTCTTTAGTTTATTTTTATGGAAGTTAACCATAAATATTCATATGAAAAATCTTTTTATGCTGCCAAATTAAGGTTCAAGCATGGCATATTAAATTTATATGTATATAAACTTCATATTTGCAAACTATTTTCGATAATTCTTTAATTGAATTTAATTTCGATTATCAAAAAAAACATTATGATACTTAAATAACACCCAATCATTATTAATCTTCTTAACCTACGAAAACCTTTGATTCACAACATCCTGGTCGCTCCTAAGAACATACATCGCCAGCACCAACGCAGATTTAAGCAATTACATCCACTGAATCCACGGAACTTTCCGCGTCGTCTCTAGTTTATGGGCTTACTTGAGGCTACAACTATAATGAAAATTAAACTCAAACAAGTGGGAATTATTTGTAAACGTAATGGATTATAAGTCTTTTGAATTTATAATAAACGCGATAA
The DNA here is from genome assembly GCF_016746235.2 of Drosophila teissieri. NCBI lineage: Eukaryota > Metazoa > Arthropoda > Insecta > Diptera > Drosophilidae > Drosophila > Drosophila teissieri. Next base: position 48,324 of record NW_025225020.1, on the reverse strand, counting down.
CTGTGGCCAGTAGAGTTAGGAAAAATGTAATGTCAATGCAATTGACATCAAGAATTAATTACATAATACTCCACAATATGCAGTTTAGTTATTTTAATTATGAATATGAATTATAAAAAATGTTTTCTATGCTGCCAAATTAAGTGTTTCCAAACATTGCATATTAATTTTTCATGCATATTTATCGGTCATTTGTTAACAATTCATATTGCGAATTATTTATTCGATAATTCTTTTAAATTTGATTTAATTTCTTCGATTATCAAAAAAAACGGATGTACTTAATAACAAAAATATTATTAATTTCTTAACCTACGAACCTTGATTCCTTGATTCACAAACTCCTGGTTCCGCTCCTAGAAATACATCGCCAGCACCAACGCAGATTGCAAACATCCACTGAATCCACGGAACTTTCCGGTCGTCTCTAGTTTATGGGCTCTTTGAGGGTACATATAATGAGAAATTAAAACCATAACAAGTTGGAATTATTTGTAAACGTAATGGATATAAGTTTGAATTATAATAAAACGAAACGTTGCCAAGAGTTAGAAAAAGAATGTCCAATGCATGACATCAAGAATTAATTATATAATTTATATTCCAAAATGGTAGGTTTGTTATTTTTATGGAATTTAACCATAAAATATTCAATTTGAAAAAATCTTTTTATGCTGCAAATTAAGTGCTTCAAACATGGCATATTAATTTTATGCATATCTTATCGTTCATTTTGTAACAATTTCATATTGCAATTAAATTTTTCGATAATTCTTTAATTGAATTTAATTTCGATTATCAAAAAAAACTATGCTCTTAAATAACACAAATATTATTAATTCTTAACCTACGAACCTTGATTCCCTTGATTTCACAACATCCTGGTCGCTCCTTAGAAAATACATCGCACCACCACCACGCAGATTTAAGCAATTACATCACTGAATCACGGAACTTCGGGTCGTTCTTAGTTTATGGGCTCTTTGAGGGACACTATAATGAAAATTAAACCATAACAAGTTGGGAATTATTTGTAAACGTAATGGATATAAGTTTTGAATTTATAATAATACGAATAACGTGGCCAAGAGTTTAGAAAAACTGTAATTCCCAATTGCATGACATCAAGAATTAATTAATCAATATCTCCACAATGCAGTTTAGTTTATTAATATGAATATGAAATTATGAATATGAAAATAATATAATATGCTGCAAATTAAGTGTTCAACATGGCATATTAATGGTGTTATGCATATTTTTATCGGTCATTTGTAACAATTCATATTGCCGAATTATTTTTTCGATAATTCTTTGATTGAATTTTAATTTCGATTATTCAAAAAACGGATTGTACTTAAATAACAAAAATATTATTAATTTATTAACCTACGAACCTGCCTTGGTTTTCGTCTTTATCACAACATCATGTTGCCGCTCCTAAAAATAATCGCCAGATTGATGTCCACGGAACTTCCGTTCGTCTCTAGTTTTATAGGCTCTTTTGAGGGTACATCCAATGAAAATAACCATAACGGAAGTTGGGAATTATTTGTAAACGTAATGGATATAACAGTTTTGAATTATTAATAACGATAACGGTGGCCCCCAAGAGTTAGAAAATGTACATGTCCAATGCATGACCATCAAGAATTAATAATAAATATCCAAAATGTAGTTTTAGTTATTTTTATTGGAAGTTTCCATAAATATGTCAATATGAAAAAATCTTTTTATGCTGCCAAATAAGTGTTTTCAACATGGCATATTAATTTTATGCATATTTATCGAGTCATTTGTAACAAATTCATAATCTATAATATCGATATTCTTTAATTGAATTTAATTTCGATTATCAAAAAAAACATATGTACTTAAATAACACAAATATTATTAATTCTTAACCTACGAACTTGATATCCTTGATTACAACATCTGCGTCGCTCCTAGAAATACTCGCCCAGCACTAACGCAGATTAAAGCAATACATCCACTGATAATCCACGCCCATTCCGCGTCGTCTCTAGTTTTATGGGCTCTTTGAGGGTACATAATTAATGAAAATTAAACCATAACAAATTTTGTGGAATTATTTGTAAAACGTAATGGATATTTAAGTTTTGAATTATAATTAAACGATAACGTGGCCAAGAGTTAGAAAAATGTAATGTCCAATTTGCATGGACATCAAGGAAATTATTAAATTAATATTCTTCCACAATATGCAGTTAGTTATTTTAATATGAATATGAAATCTATGAATATGAAAAATTTTTTATGCTGCAATTAAGTGTTCAACATGGCATATTAATTTATGCATATATTATTCGGTCACTTTGTTAAAATTCTATATGCGAATTTATTTTCGATAATTCTTTGATTGAATTTAATTTCGCATTATCAAAAAAACGGATGTGCTTTACACATAACAAAAATATTATTATTTATTAACCTACGACCTGCCTTGTTTATCGTCCTTTATTCACAACATCATGGCCGCTCCTAAAAATACATCGCCCAGAAATGTATTTCCACGGAACTTCGGTCGTCTTCTAGTATAGGCTCTTTGAGGTACATACAAAAATGATAAGATAAACCATACAAAGTTGCGGAATTTATTTGTAAACGTAAATGGATATAAGTTTTGAATTAATAATAAACGATTAACGTGGCCAACAGTTAGATAAAATGTAATGTCCAATGCATGACATCAAGAATTAATTAATAATATATCAAAATGTAGTTTATTATTTTATTGAAGTTAACCATAAATATTCAACTATGAAAAATCTTTTATGCGCAAATTTAAGTGTAACTATATTATTTATGGATTTATCGGTCCATTTTGTTAACATTCATATTGCAAATTATTCTTTCGTATTAATATCTTCTAATTGAATTTAATTTTCGATCATCAAAAAATAAAACATAGTACTTAACAATAACACAAATATTATTAATTTTCTAAAACCTACGAAACCTGATTCCTGTGATTCACAAACAATCCTGGTCGCTCCTAGAAATAATCGCAGCACCAACGCAGATTAAGCATTACATCCCACTGAATCCACCGGAACTTACCGGTCGTCATCTATTTTTATGGGCTCTTTGAGGGTACATATAATGAAAATTTAAACCATAACAAGTGGGAATTTATTTGGTAAACGTAATTCGGATATCAAGTTTTGAATTATTAATAAACGATAATCGTGGGCTCCAAGAGTTAGAAAAATATAATGTCCAAGCATGACATCAAGAATTAATTAATAATATCTCCCACAATGCAGTTTAAGTTATCTTTAATATGACATATGAATATGAAAGAACATGTTTTCTTATTGCTGCAAATTAAGTGTTCAACATGGCATATTAATTTTATGCATATTTTCATCGTTCATTTGTTACAAATTCATATTGCGAATTTTTTTCGATAATTCTTTTAATTGAATTTAATTTCGATTATCAAAAAAACGGATGTACTTAAATAACAAAAATATTACTTAATTTCTTAATACCTACGAACCTTGATTCCTTGATTCACAACATCGCTGGTCGCTCTAGAAATACAATCGCCAGCACCAACGCAGATTTAAGCAATTACATCCACTGAATCCACGGAACTTCCGTCGTTCTCTAGTTATGGGGCTCTTTTGAGGCTACATATAATGAAAATTAAACATACACAAGTTAGGAATTATTTTGTAAACGTATGGATATTAAGTTTTGAATTATAATAAACGATAATCGTGGCCAAGAGTTAGAAAAAATGTAATGTCCAATGCATGACATCAAGAATTAATAATAATATATCCCAAAATGTAGCTTGTAGTTACTCTTATGGAATTTAACCATAAATATTTCAATATGAAAAATTTTTTATGCTAGCAAAAAGTGTTCAACATGGCCATATTATTTTATGCATATTTATCCGGTCATTTGTTAACAATTCATATTGCAAATTATCAAACTCTCATCGATATTTTAATTTCGATTATCAAAAAAAAACATATGTACTTAAATAACACAAATATTATTTAATTTCTTAACCTACGAACCTTGATTCCTTTGATTCACAACATCCTGGTTCAGCTCCTATATGAAAATACATCGCCAGCATACCTAATCGTCAGATTAAGCAATTACTCCACTGAATCCACGTTATATCTTCCGCGTCGTCTTCTTAGTTATGGGCTCTTTTTGAGGGTACATATAATGAAAATTAAAACCATACAAGTTGGAATTAATTTGTAAACGTTGAATGGATATAGTTTTTGAATTATAATAAACGATAACGTGGCCAAGAGTTAGAAAAAATGTAATTCAATGCATGACATCAAGAATTAATTAATAATATCTCCACCAAATGCAGTTAGTTATTTTAATTAAATATAATAATGATATGAAAAAATGTTTTATGCTGCAAATTAAGTGTTCAACATGGCATATTAATTTTTATGCATATTTTATCGGTCATTGTTAAACAATTCATTTATTGCGAATTATTTTTCGATATTCTTTGAATTGAATTTTAATTGATATCAAAAAAACGGATGTATTAAAAACAAAAATATTATTAATTTTATTAAAACCTACGAACCTGCCTTGTTTTCGTCCTTTATTGCACTAACATCTATTGGCCGCTCCAAATACATCGCCACATGTATGTGCCACGATACTTCCGTCGTCTCTAGTTTTAATAGCCTTTGAGGGTAATCCAAGATAAATTTAAATCCAATACAAGTTGGAATTATTGTAAAAATCTTTAATGATATAAGTTTTGAATATAATAAACGATAACTGTGGCCATAAGAGTTAGAAAATATGTAATGTCCAATGCAGACTATAAAATTAATTAATAATATTATCCAAAATTGTAGTTTAGTTATTTTTATGGAAGTTAACCCATAAATATTCAATATGAAAAATCTTTTTATGCGCAAATTAAGTTGCACTAGCAAAATTTATGCATATTTATCGGTCATTTGTTAACATTCCATATTGCACAACTTATTTTTCGAAATTCTTTATTGAATTTATTTCGATTATCAAAAAAAACTATGCTACTTAAATAACACAAATATTATAATTCTTTAAAAAACCTTACGAACCTGATTCCTGATTTCACAAAATCGTCGCTCCTAGAAATCACCATCGCCAGCACTTAACGCAGATTTAAGCAATTACATCACTGAATCCACGGAAACTTCCGACTTCGTCTCTAGTTTTATGCGGCTCTTTGAGGGTACCATTATAATGAAAATTAAACCATAACAAGGTTGGAATTATTTGTAAACGTAATGGATATAAGTTTGAATTATAATAAACGAATTCAACGTGCACCCCCCCCCCCCCCCCCCTACAGAGTTAGAAAAATGTAATGTCCAATGGCATGACATCAAGAATTAATTAAATAATATCTCCACAATGCAGTTTTAGTTATTTTTAATATGAATATTGAAATATGAATATGGAAAAAATGTTTTTATGCTGCAAATTAAGTTTGTTCACATGGCATATTAATTTTATGCATATTTATCGGTTTCATTTTGTTAACAATTTTCATATTGACGAATTATTTTTCGATTAATTCTTTGAATTAGAATTTTAATTTCGATTTATCAAAAAAACGGATGTACTTTAAATACAAAAATATTATTTAATTTATTAACCTACAGAACCTGCCTTGTTTTTCGTCCTTTTATCACAACATCATGGCCGCCTCCTAAACCACTACATCGCCAGGCATGTTATGTCCACGGAACTTCCGGTTCGTCTCTAGTTTATAGGCCTCTTTGAGCGGTACATCCAATGAAAATTAAACCATAACAAGTCGGAATTCATTTGTAAACGTAATGGATATAAGTTTTGAATTATAATAAACGATAACGTGGCCCAAAGAGTTAGAAAAAATGTAATGTCCAATGCATGGACATCAAGCCAATTTAATTAATAATATATTTCCCAAAATGTAGTTTAGTTAATTTTATGGAAGTTAACCCATAAATATTCAATATGAAAAATCTTTTTATTGCTGCAAATTAAGTGTTCAACATGGCCATATTAATTTTATTGATATTTATCGCGTCATTTGTTAACATTTCATATTGCAAATTATTTTTCGAAATTCTTTATTGAATTTAATTTCGATTATCAAAAAAAACATAAAATGTACTTAAATAACACAAATATTATAATTTCTTAAACCTACGAACCTTGATTCCTTGATTCACACAACAGTCCTGGTCCGCCCTCCCCTAGAAATACATCGCCAGCACCCCAAACGCAATTTAAAGCCCAATTACATCACTGAATCCACGGAACTTCGGTCGGTCTCTAGTTTATGGGCTCTTGAGGGTACATATAATGAAAATTAAACCATTAAACAAGTTGGGAATTATTTGTAAAACGTAATGATATAAGTTTTGAATCTCTAATAAACGATAACGTGCCAAGAGTTAGAAAAATGTAAATGTTCCAATGCATGACATCAAGAATTAATTAATAATATCTCTCACAATGCAGTTTTAGTATTTTAATATGAATATGAATTATGAAAATATGTTTTTATGCTGGCAAATTAAGTGTTCAACATGCATATTATTTTACTGCATATTTTATCGGTCATTTTGTTAACATTATATTTGCGAATTATTTTTCGAGTAATTCTTTAATTGAATTTAATTTGATTTATCAAAAAAAACGGATGTACTTAAATGAACAAAAATTAATTCTAAATTTTAAATAATTTTTTTTTTTCCTTTAAAACCTTACGGGAAACCCCTTTGGGGGAATTCCTTGATTTCACAACATCCTGTCGCTCCTAGAAATACATTCCCATGCACCAACGCAAGATTTAAGCCAAATTACATCCACTGAATTCCACGGACAATTCCGGTCGTCTCAGTTTTATGGGCTCTTTGAGGGTACATATAATGAAAATTAAACCATAACAAGTTGGGAATTATTTGTAAAACGTAATGGATATAAGTTTTGAATTATAATAAACGATAACGTTGGCCAGAGTTAGAAAAAATGTAATGTCCAATGCATGACATTCAAGATTAATTAATAATATAATCCAAAAATGTAGTTTTAGTTATTTATATGAATTAACCATAAATATTCAATATGGAAAAATCTTTTTATGCTGCAAATTAAGTGTTCAACATGGCATATTAATTTTATGCATATTTATCGGTCATTTGTTAACAATTCATATTGCAAATTATTTTTCGATAATTCCTTTAATTGAATTTAATTTTCGTATTATCAAAAAAACATATGTATTAAATAACACAAATATTATTATTTCTTAACCTACTAACCTTTATTCCTTGATTCACAACATCCTGGTCGCTCCTAGAAATAATCGCCAGCACCAACGCAGATTTAAGCAATTAACATCACTGAATCCACGGAACTTCCGGGTCGTTCTCTAGTTTATGGCTCTTTGAGGGTACATATAATGAAAATTAAACCCATTAACAAGTTGGGAATTATTTTGTAAACGAATGGATATAAGTTTTGGAATTATAATAAACGATAACGTGGCCCAAGAGCTTAGAAAAATGTATATGTCCAATGCCCTGGACATCAAGAATTAATTAATAATATCTCCACAATTGCAGTTTAGTTTATTTTAATAATGGATTATAGAAAATATGAATAATGAAAAAATTTTTTTATGCTGCAAATTAAGTGTTCAACATGCATATTAATTTTTATGCATATTTATCGTCATTTGCCTTACCAATTCATATGCGAATTTATTTTTCGATAATTCTTTGATTGAATTTTAATTTCGATTATTCAAAAAACGGATGTACTTAAAATACACCAAAAATATTATATTAATTTATTAACCTACGAAACCTGCCTTGCTTTTCGTTCCTTTATCTCACAACATCATGGCCGCTCCTAAAAATAACATCGCCAGCATGTTATGTCCACGGAACTTCGGTCTCTACATATTATAGCTCCTGAGGGTACATCCAATGAAAAATTTAAACCATAACAAGTGCGAATTCATTTTTTTCATTTTTTAAACGTAATGGATATTAAGCTTTTGAAATTATAATAAAACGATAACGTGGCCAAGAGTTAGAAAAATGTTAATGTCCAATGCATTGACATCAAGAATTAATAATAATATATCCAAATGTTTGTTTAGTTAATTTAGGAAGTTAACCATAAATTATTCAATATGAAATCTTTTATATGATGACCATTAAGTGTCACATGGCATAATTTATTATGCATATTAATCGCGTCATTTTGTTAACAATCATATTGCAAATTATTTTTTCGATTAATTCTTTAATTGAATCTTAATATTCGATATTCAAAAAAAAAACATATGTCTAACTTAAATACACAAATATATATTAATCTTAACTACGAACCTTAAGATTCCATATAATTCACAACATCCTGGTCGCTCTAGAAATACATCCGCCAAGCACTAAGACAGATTTAAGCAATTACATCCAAACTGAATCACGAAACTACGGATACGTCTCTAGTTAATGGCATCTTTGAGGGTAATAATTAGAAAATTAACCATAACAAGTGGGATTATTATGATAAACGTAATGGAATATAAGATATATTACGTTTACGATAACGTGGCAAGGTAAAAAATGTTGTCCAATGCTACATCAAAATTTAATTAATTAATATCTCCACAATGCCAAAGTTAGATAATTTATATGATATGAAATATGAATATGAAAAATGTTATTATTAATTGCTGCAAATTAAGTGTTCAACATAGGCAAATATTAATTTTATGCATAATTATAAACGGTCATTTGTAACAATCATAGCGAATTTATTTTTCAAACAAAAAATTTCGATTACAAATAAACGGATGTACTTAAATACAAAAATATTATTAGATTTATTAACTACCGAACCTGGCCCTTGTTTTGCGTCCTATCACAACATCATGGCCGCTCCCATATCGCCAGCATGTATGTCCACGTAACTTCCGGTCGTCTTTTTTTTTCTTGGGGTTTTTTTTAATTAGGGCTTCTGTTGGAGGGGGTTAAAAAAACAAATTTTTTTTTTTCCCCAATTTCTTGGGGGGGGGGAAAAAATTAAAAAACCCACATTTTAAAAAACCCCAAAAGTGGGGGGGGGAAAATGTTTATTTTGGTAAACGTAATGTGATATAAGTTTTGAATTTTAATAAACGATAACAGTGGCCAAGAGTTAAGAAAAATGTCATGTCCAATGCCATGACATCAAGAATTATTAATAATATCTCCACAATGCCACGTTTAGTTATTTTAATATGATATGAAATATGAATATGAAAAATGTTTTTTGCTGCAAATTAAGTGTTTCAAACATGGCATATTAATTTATCATATTTATCGGTCATTTGTTACATCTTCTGCGAATTATTTTTCACGATAATCTCTTTGATTGAATTTAATTTCGATTATCAAAAAAACGGATGTACTTAATAACAAAAATAAATTATTAATTTATTAAACCTCGAACCTGCCTGTTTTCGTCCTTTTATTCACAAACATCATGGCAAAAGCTTCCTAAAAATACATCGCCAGCATGTATGGTCCACGGAACTTCCGTCGTCTTCTAGTTTATAGGCTCTTTGGGGTACATCCATGGAAAATTAAACCATAAAAGTTGGAATTATTTGTAAACGTAATGATATAAGTTTTAATTATAATAAACGATAACGTGCCAAGGAGATAGAAAAATGTAATTGTTCCAATGCATGACTCAAGAATTAAATTAATAAATATATCCAAAATGTGTTTAGTATTTTATGAAGTTAACCATAAATATTCAATATGAAAAATCTTTTTATGCTGCAAATTAAGTGTTCAACATGGCATATTAATGTTATGCATATTTATCGTCATTTGTTACAATTCATATTGCAAATTATTTTTCGATAATTCTTTAATTGGAATTTAATTTCGATTATCAAAAAAAACAATGTACTTAAATAACACAAATATTATTAATTTCTTAACCTACGAACCTTGATTCCTTGATTCACAACATCCTGGTCGCTCCTAGAAATACATCGCCAGCACCAACGCAGATTTAAGCAATTACATCCACTGAATCCACGGAACTTCCGGTCGTCTCTAGTTTATGGGCTCTTTGAGGGTACATATAATGAAAATTAAACCATAACAAGTTGGGAATTATTTGTAAACGTAATGGATATAAGTTTTGAATTATAATAAACGATAACGTGGCCAAGAGTTAGAAAAAATGTAATGTCCAATGCATGACATCAAGAATTAATTAATAATATTCCAAAATGTAGTTTAGTTATTTTATGGAATTAACATAAATATCAATATGAAAAATGTTTTTATGCTGCAAATTAAGTGTTCAACATGGCATATTAATTTTATGCATATTTATCGGTCATTTGTTAACAATTCATATTGCGAATTATTTTTCGATAATTCTTTGATTGAATTTAATTTCGATTATCAAAAAAAACGATGTACTTAAATAACAAAATATTATTAATTTCTTAACCTACGAACCTTGATTTCCTTATTCACAACATCTGGCGCTCCTAAAAATACATCGCCAGCACAACAGATTAGCAATTACATCCACTGATCCACGGAACTTCCGGTCGTCTCTAGTTTATGGCTCTTTGAGGGTACATATAATGAAAATTAAACCATAACAAGTTGGGAATTATTTGTAAACGTAATGGATATAAGTTTTGAATTATAATAAACGATAACGTGGCCAAGAGTTAGAAAAATGTAATGTCCAATGCATGACATCAAGAATTAATTAATAATATATCCAAAATGTAGTTTAGTTATTTTATGGAAGTTAACCATAAATATTCAATATGAAAAATCTTTTTATGCTGCAAATTAAGTGTTCAACATGGCATATTAATTTTATGCATATTTATCGGTCATTTGTTAACAATTCAAAACATATGTACTTAAATAACACAAATATTATTAATTTCTTAACCTACGAACCTTGATTCCTTGATTCACAACATCCTGGTCGCTCCTAGAAATACATCGCCAGCACCAACGCAGATTTAAGCAATTACATCCACTGAATCCACGGAACTTCCGGTCGTCTCTAGTTTATGGGCTCTTTGAGGGTACATATAATGCAAATTAAACCATAACAAGTTGGGAATTATTTGTAAACGTAATGGATATAAGTTTTGAATTATAATAAACGATAACGTGGCCAAGAGTTAGAAAAATGTAATGTCCAATGCATGACATCAAGAATTAATTAATAATATCTCCACAATGCAGTTTAGTTATTTTATGAATATAAATATAATATGAAAAATGTTTTTATGCTGCAAATTAAGTGTTCAACATGGCATATTAATTTTATGCATATTTATCGGTCATTTGTTAACAATTCATATTGCAATTATTTTCGATAATTCTTTATTGAATTTAATTTCGATTATCAAAAAAAACGGATGTACTTAAATAACAAAAATATTATTAATTTCTTAACCTACGAACCTTGATTCCTTGATTCACAACATCCTGGTCGCTCCTAGAAATACATCGCCAGCACCAACGCAGATTTAAGCAATTACATCCACTGAATCCACGGAACTTCCGGTCGTCTCTAGTTTATGGGCTCTTTGAGGGTACATATAATGAAAATTAAACCATAACAAGTTGGGAATTATTTGTAAACGTAATGGATATAAGTTTTGAATTATAATAAACGATAACGTGGCCAAGAGTTAGAAAAATGTAATGTCCAATGCATGACATCAAGAATTAATTAATAATATATCCAAATGTAGTTTAGTTATTTTATGGAAGTTAACCATAAATATTCAATATGAAAAATCTTTTATGCTGCAAATTAAGTGTTCAACATGGCATATTAATTTTATGCATATTTATCGGTCATTTGTTAACAATTCATATTGCAAATTATTTTTCGATAATTCTTTAATTGAATTTAATTTCGATTATCAAAAAAAACATATGTACTTAAATAACACAAATATTATTAATTTCTTAACCTACGAACCTTGATTCCTTGATTCACAACATCCTGGTCGCTCCTAGAAATACATCGCCAGCACCAACGCAGATTTAAGCAATTACATCCACTGAATCCACGGAACTTCCGGTCGTCTCTAGTTTATGGGCTCTTTGAGGGTACATATAATGAAAATTAAACCATAACAAGTTGGGAATTATTTGTAAACGTAATGGATATAAGTTTTGAATTATAATAAACGATAACGTGGCCAAGAGTTAGAAAAATGTAATGTCCAATGCATGACATCAAGAATTAATTAATAATATATCCAAAATGTAGTTTAGTTATTTTATGGAAGTTAACCATAAATATTCAATATGAAAAATCTTTTTATGCTGCAAATTAAGTGTTCAACATGGCATATTAATTTTATGCATATTTATCGGTCATTTGTTAACAATTCATATTGCAAATTATTTTTCGATAATTCTTTAATTGAATTTAATTTCGATTATCAAAAAAAACATATGTACTTAAATAACACAAATATTATTAATTTCTTAACCTACGAACCTTGATTCCTTGATTCACAACATCCTGGTCGCTCCTAGAAATACATCGCCAGCACCAACGCAGATTTAAGCAATTACATCCACTGAATCCACGGAACTTCCGGTCGTCTCTAGTTTATGGGCTCTTTGAGGGTACATATAATGAAAATTAAACCATAACAAGTTGGGAATTATTTGTAAACGTAATGGATATAAGTTTTGAATTATAATAAACGATAACGTGGCCAAGAGTTAGAAAAATGTAATGTCCAATGCATGACATCAAGAATTAATTAATAATATATCCAAAATGTAGTTTAGTTATTTTATGGAAGTTAACCATAAATATTCAATATGAAAAATCTTTTTATGCTGCAAATTAAGTGTTCAACATGGCATATTAATTTTATGCATATTTATCGGTCATTTGTTAACAATTCATATTGCAATTATTTTTCGATAATTCTTTATTGAATTTAATTTCGATTATCAAAAAAAACATATGTACTTAAATAACAAAAATATTATTAATTTCTTAACCTACGAACCTTGATTCCTTGATTCACAACATCCTGGTCGCTCCTAGAAATACATCGCCAGCACAACGCAGATTTAAGCAATTACATCCACTGAATCCACGGAACTTCCGGTCGTCTCTAGTTTATGGGCTCTTTGAGGGTACATATAATGAAAATTAAACCATAACAAGTTGGGAATTATTTGTAAACGTAATGGATATAAGTTTTGAATTATAATAAACGATAACGTGGCCAAGAGTTAGAAAAATGTAATGTCCAATGCATGACATCAAGAATTAATTAATAATATATCCAAAATGTAGTTTAGTTATTTTATGGAAGTTAACCATAAATATTCAATATGAAAAATTTTTTATGCTGCAAATTAAGTGTTCAACATGGCATATTAATTTTATGCATATTTATCGGTCATTTGTTAACAATTCATATTGCAAATTATTTTTCGATAATTCTTTAATTGAATTTAATTTCGATTATCAAAAAAAACATATGTACTTAAATAACACAAATATTATTAATTTCTTAACCTACGAACCTTGATTCCTTGATTCACAACATCCTGGTCGCTCCTAGAAATACATCGCCAGCACCAACGCAGATTTAAGCAATTACATCCACTGAATCCACGGAACTTCCGGTCGTCTCTAGTTTATGGGCTCTTTGAGGGTACATATAATGAAAATTAAACCATAACAAGTTGGGAATTATTTGTAAACGTAATGGATATAAGTTTTGAATTATAATAAACGATAACGTGGCCAAGAGTTAGAAAAATGTAATGTCCAATGCATGACATCAAGAATTAATTAATAATATCTCCAAATGCAGTTTAGTTATTTTAATTAATAATATGAATATGAAAAATGTTTTTATGCTGCAAATTAAGTGTTCAACATGGCATATTAATTTTATGCATATTTATCGGTCATTTGTTAACAATTCATATTGCGAATTATTTTTCGATAATTCTTTGATTGAATTTAATTTCGATTATCAAAAAAACGATGTACTTAAATAACAAAATATTATTAATTTCTTAACCTACGAACCTTGATTCCTTGATTCACAACATCTGGTCGCTCCTAGAAATACATCGCCAGCACCAACGCAGATTTAAGCAATACATCCACTGAATCCACGGAACTTCCGGTCGTCTCTAGTTTATGGGCTCTTTGAGGGTACATATAATGAAAATTAAACCATAACAAGTTGGGAATTATTTGTAAACGTAATGGATATAAGTTTTGAATTATAATAAACGATAACGTGGCCAAGAGTTAGAAAAATGTAATGTCCAATGCATGACATCAAGAATTAATTAATAATATATCCAAAATGTAGTTTAGTTATTTTATGGAAGTTAACCATAAATATTCAATATGAAAAATCTTTTTATGCTGCAAATTAAGTGTTCAACATGGCATATTAATTTTATGCATATTTATCGGTCATTTGTTAACAATTCATATTGCAAATTATTTTTCGATAATTCTTTAATTGAATTTAATTTCGATTATCAAAAAAAACATATGTACTTAAATAACACAAATATTATTAATTTCTTAACCTACGAACCTTGATTCCTTGATTCACAACATCCTGGTCGCTCCTAGAAATACATCGCCAGCACCAACGCAGATTTAAGCAATTACATCCACTGAATCCACGGAACTTCCGGTCGTCTCTAGTTTATGGGCTCTTTGAGGGTACATATAATGAAAATTAAACCATAACAAGTTGGGAATTATTTGTAAACGTAATGGATATAAGTTTTGAATTATAATAAACGATAACGTGGCCAAGAGTTAGAAAAATGTAATGTCCAATGCATGACATCAAGAATTAATTAATAATATCTCCACAATGCAGTTTAGTTATTTTAATATGAATATGAATATGAAAAATGTTTTTATGCTGCAAATTAAGTGTTCAACATGGCATATTAATTTTATGCATATTTATCGGTCATTTGTTAACAATTCATATTGCGAATTATTTTTCGATAATTCTTTGATTGAATTTAATTTCGATTATCAAAAAAAACGGATGTACTTAAATAACAAAAATATTATTAATTTCTTAACCTACGAACCTTGATTCCTTGATTCACAACATCCTGGTCGCTCCTAGAAATACATCGCCAGCACCAACGCAGATTTAGCAATTACATCCATGATCCACGGAACTTCCGGTCGTCTCTAGTTTATGGCTCTTTGAGGGTACATATAATGAAAATTAAACCATAACAAGTTGGGAATTATTTGTAAACGTAATGGATATAAGTTTTGAATTATAATAAACGATAACGTGGCCAAGAGTTAGAAAAATGTAATGTCCAATGCATGACATCAAGAATTAATTAATAATATATCCAAAATGTAGTTTAGTTATTTTATGGAAGTTAACCATAAATATTCAATATGAAAAATCTTTTTATGCTGCAAATTAAGTGTTCAACATGGCATATTAATTTTATGCATATTTATCGGTCATTTGTTAACAATTCATATTGCAAATTATTTTTCGATAATTCTTTAATTGAATTTAATTTCGATTATCAAAAAAAACATATGTACTTAAATAACACAAATATTATTAATTTCTTAACCTACGAACCTTGATTCCTTGATTCACAACATCCTGGTCGCTCCTAGAAATACATCGCCAGCACCAACGCAGATTTAAGCAATTACATCCACTGAATCCACGGAACTTCCGGTCGTCTCTAGTTTATGGCTCTTTGAGGGTACATATAATGAAAATTAAACCATAACAAGTTGGGAATTATTTGTAAACGTAATGGATATAAGTTTTGAATTATAATAAACGATAACGTGGCCAAGAGTTAGAAAAATGTAATGTCCAATGCATGACATCAAGAATTAATTAATAATATCTCCAAATGTAGTTTAGTTATTTATGAATTAACATAAATATCAATATGAAAAATTTTTTATGCTGCAAATTAAGTGTTCAACATGGCATATTAATTTTATGCATATTTATCGGTCATTTGTTAACAATTCATATTGCAATTATTTTTCGATAATTCTTTATTGAATTTAATTTCGATTATCAAAAAAACAATGTACTTAAATAACAAAATATTATTAATTTCTTAACCTACGAACCTTGATTCCTTGATTCACAACATCCTGGTCGCTCCTAGAAATACATCGCCAGCACCAACGCAGATTAAGCAATTACATCCACTGAATCCACGGAACTTCCGGTCGTCTCTAGTTTATGGCTCTTTGAGGGTACATATAATGAAAATTAAACCATAACAAGTTGGGAATTATTTGTAAACGTAATGGATATAAGTTTTGAATTATAATAAACGATAACGTGGCCAAGAGTTAGAAAAATGTAATGTCCAATGCATGACATCAAGAATTAATTAATAATATATCCAAAATGTAGTTTAGTTATTTTATGGAAGTTAACCATAAATATTCAATATGAAAAATCTTTTTATGCTGCAAATTAAGTGTTCAACATGGCATATTAATTTTATGCATATTTATCGGTCATTTGTTAACAATTCATATTGCAAATTATTTTTCGATAATTCTTTAATTGAATTTAATTTCGATTATCAAAAAAAACATATGTACTTAAATAACACAAATATTATTAATTTCTTAACCTACGAACCTTGATTCCTTGATTCACAACATCCTGGTCGCTCCTAGAAATACATCGCCAGCACCAACGCAGATTTAAGCAATTACATCCACTGAATCCACGGAACTTCCGGTCGTCTCTAGTTTATGGGCTCTTTGAGGGTACATATAATGAAAATTAAACCATAACAAGTTGGGAATTATTTGTAAACGTAATGGATATAAGTTTTGAATTATAATAAACGATAACGTGGCCAAGAGTTAGAAAAATGTAATGTCCAATGCATGACATCAAGAATTAATTAATAATATTCCAAATGTAGTTTAGTTATTTTAATTAAATAAATATCAATATGAAAAATTTTTTATGCTGCAAATTAAGTGTTCAACATGGCATATTAATTTTATGCATATTTATCGGTCATTTGTTAACAATTCATATTGCGAATTATTTTTCGATAATTCTTTGATTGAATTTAATTTCGATTATCAAAAAAACGATGTACTTAAATAACAAAATATTATTAATTTCTTAACCTACGAACCTTGATTCCTTATTCACAACATCATGGTCGCTCCTAAAATACATCGCCAGCACCAAGCAGATTGTACATCACTGAATCCACGGAACTTCCGGTCGTCTCTAGTTTATGGCTCTTTGAGGGTACATATAATGAAAATTAAACCATAACAAGTTGGGAATTATTTGTAAACGTAATGGATATAAGTTTTGAATTATAATAAACGATAACGTGGCCAAGAGTTAGAAAAATGTAATGTCCAATGCATGACATCAAGAATTAATTAATAATATATCCAAAATGTAGTTTAGTTATTTTATGGAAGTTAACCATAAATATTCAATATGAAAAATCTTTTTATGCTGCAAATTAAGTGTTCAACATGGCATATTAATTTTATGCATATTTATCGGTCATTTGTTAACAATTCATATTGCAAATTATTTTTCGATAATTCTTTAATTGAATTTAATTTCGATTATCAAAAAAAACATATGTACTTAAATAACACAAATATTATTAATTTCTTAACCTACGAACCTTGATTCCTTGATTCACAACATCCTGGTCGCTCCTAGAAATACATCGCCAGCACCAACGCAGATTTAAGCAATTACATCCACTGAATCCACGGAACTTCCGGTCGTCTCTAGTTTATGGGCTCTTTGAGGGTACATATAATGAAAATTAAACCATAACAAGTTGGGAATTATTTGTAAACGTAATGGATATAAGTTTTGAATTATAATAAACGATAACGTGGCCAAGAGTTAGAAAAATGTAATGTCCAATGCATGACATCAAGAATTAATTAATAATATATCCAAAATGTAGTTTAGTTATTTTATGGAAGTTAACCATAAATATTCAATATGAAAAATCTTTTTATGCTGCAAATTAAGTGTTCAACATGGCATATTAATTTTATGCATATTTATCGGTCATTTGTTAACAATTCATATTGCAAATTATTTTTCGATAATTCTTTAATTGAATTTAATTTCGATTATCAAAAAAAACATATGTACTTAAATAACACAAATATTATTAATTTCTTAACCTACGAACCTTGATTCCTTGATTCACAACATCCTGGTCGCTCCTAGAAATACATCGCCAGCACCAACGCAGATTTAAGCAATTACATCCACTGAATCCACGGAACTTCCGGTCGTCTCTAGTTTATGGGCTCTTTGAGGGTACATATAATGAAAATTAAACCATAACAAGTTGGGAATTATTTGTAAACGTAATGGATATAAGTTTTGAATTATAATAAACGATAACGTGGCCAAGAGTTAGAAAAATGTAATGTCCAATGCATGACATCAAGAATTAATTAATAATATATCCAAAATGTAGTTTAGTTATTTTATGGAAGTTAACCATAAATATTCAATATGAAAAATCTTTTTATGCTGCAAATTAAGTGTTCAACATGGCATATTAATTTTATGCATATTTATCGGTCATTTGTTAACAATTCATATTGCAAATTATTTTTCGATAATTCTTTAATTGAATTTAATTTCGATTATCAAAAAAAACATATGTACTTAAATAACACAAATATTATTAATTTCTTAACCTACGAACCTTGATTCCTTGATTCACAACATCCTGGTCGCTCCTAGAAATACATCGCCAGCACCAACGCAGATTTAAGCAATTACATCCACTGAATCCACGGAACTTCCGGTCGTCTCTAGTTTATGGGCTCTTTGAGGGTACATATAATGAAAATTAAACCATAACAAGTTGGGAATTATTTGTAAACGTAATGGATATAAGTTTTGAATTATAATAAACGATAACGTGGCCAAGAGTTAGAAAAATGTAATGTCCAATGCATGACATCAAGAATTAATTAATAATATTCCAAATGCAGTTTAGTTATTTTATGAATAATAAATATCAATATGAAAAATGTTTTTATGCTGCAAATTAAGTGTTCAACATGGCATATTAATTTTATGCATATTTATCGGTCATTTGTTAACAATTCATATTGCGAATTATTTTTCGATAATTCTTTGATTGAATTTAATTTCGATTATCAAAAAAACATATGTACTTAAATAACAAAATATTATTAATTTCTTAACCTACGAACCTTGATTCCTTGATTCACAACATCCTGGTCGCTCCTAGAAATACATCGCCAGCACCAACGCAGATTTAAGCAATTACATCCACTGAATCCACGGAACTTCCGGTCGTCTCTAGTTTATGGCTCTTTGAGGGTACATATAATGAAAATTAAACCATAACAAGTTGGGAATTATTTGTAAACGTAATGGATATAAGTTTTGAATTATAATAAACGATAACGTGGCCAAGAGTTAGAAAAATGTAATGTCCAATGCATGACATCAAGAATTAATTAATAATATATCCAAAATGTAGTTTAGTTATTTTATGAAGTTAACCATAAATATTCAATATGAAAAATCTTTTTATGCTGCAAATTAAGTGTTCAACATGGCATATTAATTTTATGCATATTTATCGGTCATTTGTTAACAATTCATATTGCAAATTATTTTTCGATAATTCTTTAATTGAATTTAATTTCGATTATCAAAAAAACATATGTACTTAAATAACACAAATATTATTAATTTCTTAACCTACGAACCTTGATTCCTTGATTCACAACATCCTGGTCGCTCCTAGAAATACATCGCCAGCACCAACGCAGATTTAAGCAATTACATCCACTGAATCCACGGAACTTCCGGTCGTCTCTAGTTTATGGGCTCTTTGAGGGTACATATAATGAAAATTAAACCATAACAAGTTGGGAATTATTTGTAAACGTAATGGATATAAGTTTTGAATTATAATAAACGATAACGTGGCCAAGAGTTAGAAAAATGTAATGTCCAATGCATGACATCAAGAATTAATTAATAATATATCCAAAATGTAGTTTAGTTATTTTATGGAAGTTAACCATAAATATTCAATATGAAAAATCTTTTTATGCTGCAAATTAAGTGTTCAACATGGCATATTAATTTTATGCATATTTATCGGTCATTTGTTAACAATTCATATTGCAAATTATTTTTCGATAATTCTTTAATTGAATTTAATTTCGATTATCAAAAAAAACATATGTACTTAAATAACACAAATATTATTAATTTCTTAACCTACGAACCTTGATTCCTTGATTCACAACATCCTGGTCGCTCCTAGAAATACATCGCCAGCACCAACGCAGATTTAAGCAATTACATCCACTGAATCCACGGAACTTCCGGTCGTCTCTAGTTTATGGGCTCTTTGAGGGTACATATAATGAAAATTAAACCATAACAAGTTGGGAATTATTTGTAAACGTAATGGATATAAGTTTTGAATTATAATAAACGATAACGTGGCCAAGAGTTAGAAAAATGTAATGTCCAATGCATGACATCAAGAATTAATTAATAATATTCCAAATGTAGTTTAGTTATTTTATATGAATATAAATATGAATATGAAAAATTTTTTATGCTGCAAATTAAGTGTTCAACATGGCATATTAATTTTATGCATATTTATCGGTCATTTGTTAACAATTCATATTGCGAATTATTTTTCGATAATTCTTTGATTGAATTTAATTTCGATTATCAAAAAAACGATGTACTTAAATAACAAAAATATTATTAATTTTTAACCTACGAACCTGCTGTTTCGTCCTTATTCACAACATCATGGCCGCTCCTAAAATACATCGCCACAGCATGTAATGTCCACGGAACTTCCGGTCGTCTCTAGTTTATGGCTCTTTGAGGGTACATCAATGAAAATTAAACCATAACAAGTTGGGAATTATTTGTAAACGTAATGGATATAAGTTTTGAATTATAATAAACGATAACGTGGCCAAGAGTTAGAAAAATGTAATGTCCAATGCATGACATCAAGAATTAATTAATAATATATCCAAAATGTAGTTTAGTTATTTTATGGAAGTTAACCATAAATATCAATATGAAAAATCTTTTTATGCTGCAAATTAAGTGTTCAACATGGCATATTAATTTTATGCATATTTATCGGTCATTTGTTAACAATTCATATTGCAAATTATTTTTCGATAATTCTTTAATTGAATTTAATTTCGATTATCAAAAAAACATATGTACTTAAATAACACAAATATTATTAATTTCTTAACCTACGAACCTTGATTCCTTGATTCACAACATCCTGGTCGCTCCTAGAAATACATCGCCAGCACCAACGCAGATTTAAGCAATTACATCCACTGAATCCACGGAACTTCCGGTCGTCTCTAGTTTATGGGCTCTTTGAGGGTACATATAATGAAAATTAAACCATAACAAGTTGGGAATTATTTGTAAACGTAATGGATATAAGTTTTGAATTATAATAAACGATAACGTGGCCAAGAGTTAGAAAAATGTAATGTCCAATGCATGACATCAAGAATTAATTAATAATATATCCAAAATGTAGTTTAGTTATTTTATGGAAGTTAACCATAAATATTCAATATGAAAAATCTTTTTATGCTGCAAATTAAGTGTTCAACATGGCATATTAATTTTATGCATATTTATCGGTCATTTGTTAACAATTCATATTGCAAATTATTTTTCGATAATTCTTTAATTGAATTTAATTTCGATTATCAAAAAAACGGATGTACTTAAATAACAAAAATATTATTAATTTCTTAACCTGCGAACCTTGATTCCTTGATTCACAACATCCTGGTCGCTCCTAGAAATACATCGCCAGCACCAACGCAGATTTAAGCAATTACATCCACTGAATCCACGGAACTTCCGGTCGTCTCTAGTTTATGGGCTCTTTGAGGGTACATATAATGAAAATTAAACCATAACAAGTTGGGAATTATTTGTAAACGTAATGGATATAAGTTTTGAATTATAATAAACGATAACGTGGCCAAGAGTTAGAAAAATGTAATGTCCAATGCATGACATCAAGAATTAATTAATAATATCTCCACAATGCAGTTTAGTTATTTTAATATGAATATGAAAAATGTTTTTATGCTGCAAATTAAGTGTTCAACATGGCATATTAATTTTATGCATATTTATCGGTCATTTGTTAACAATTCATATTGCGAATTATTTTTCGATAATTCTTTGATTGAATTTAATTTCGATTATCAAAAAAACGATGTACTTAAATAACAAAATATTATTAATTTATTAACCTACGAACCTGCTTGTTCCTTTATTCACAACATCATGGCGCTCCTAAAATACATCGCCAGCATGTAATGTCCACGGAACTTCCGGTCGTCTCTAGTTTATGGCTCTTTGAGGGTACATAATGAAAATTAAACCATAACAAGTTGGGAATTATTTGTAAACGTAATGGATATAAGTTTTGAATTATAATAAACGATAACGTGGCCAAGAGTTAGAAAAATGTAATGTCCAATGCATGACATCAAGAATTAATTAATAATATATCCAAAATGTAGTTTAGTTATTTTATGGAAGTTAACCATAAATATTCAATATGAAAAATCTTTTTATGCTGCAAATTAAGTGTTCAACATGGCATATTAATTTTATGCATATTTATCGGTCATTTGTTAACAATTCATATTGCAAATTATTTTTCGATAATTCTTTAATTGAATTTAATTTCGATTATCAAAAAAAACATATGTACTTAAATAACACAAATATTATTAATTTCTTAACCTACGAACCTTGATTCCTTGATTCACAACATCCTGGTCGCTCCTAGAAATACATCGCCAGCACCAACGCAGATTTAAGCAATTACATCCACTGAATCCACGGAACTTCCGGTCGTCTCTAGTTTATGGGCTCTTTGAGGGTACATATAATGAAAATTAAACCATAACAAGTTGGGAATTATTTGTAAACGTAATGGATATAAGTTTTGAATTATAATAAACGATAACGTGGCCAAGAGTTAGAAAAATGTAATGTCCAATGCATGACATCAAGAATTAATTAATAATATCTCCAAATGTAGTTTAGTTATTTTATATAAATAAATATCAATATGAAAAATTTTTTATGCTGCAAATTAAGTGTTCAACATGGCATATTAATTTTATGCATATTTATCGGTCATTTGTTAACAATTCATATTGCAAATTATTTTTCGATAATTCTTTATTGAATTTAATTTCGATTATCAAAAAAAACGATGTACTTAAATAACAAAATATTATTAATTTCTTAACCTACGAACCTTGATTCCTTGATTCACAACATCCTGGTCGCTCCTAAAATACATCGCCAGCACCACGCAGATTTAAGCATTAATCCACTGATCCACGGAACTTCCGGTCGTCTCTAGTTTATGGCTCTTTGAGGGTACATATAATGAAAATTAAACCATAACAAGTTGGGAATTATTTGTAAACGTAATGGATATAAGTTTTGAATTATAATAAACGATAACGTGGCCAAGAGTTAGAAAAATGTAATGTCCAATGCATGACATCAAGAATTAATTAATAATATATCCAAATGTAGTTTAGTTATTTTATGGAATTAACCATAAATATTCAATATGAAAAATCTTTTTATGCTGCAAATTAAGTGTTCAACATGGCATATTAATTTTATGCATATTTATCGGTCATTTGTTAACAATTCATATTGCAAATTATTTTTCGATAATTCTTTAATTGAATTTAATTTCGATTATCAAAAAAACATATGTACTTAAATAACACAAATATTATTAATTTCTTAACCTACGAACCTTGATTCCTTGATTCACAACATCCTGGTCGCTCCTAGAAATACATCGCCAGCACCAACGCAGATTTAAGCAATTACATCCACTGAATCCACGGAACTTCCGGTCGTCTCTAGTTTATGGGCTCTTTGAGGGTACATATAATGAAAATTAAACCATAACAAGTTGGGAATTATTTGTAAACGTAATGGATATAAGTTTTGAATTATAATAAACGATAACGTGGCCAAGAGTTAGAAAAATGTAATGTCCAATGCATGACATCAAGAATTAATTAATAATATTCCAAATGCAGTTTAGTTATTTTATGAATATAAATATCAATATGAAAAATTTTTTATGCTGCAAATTAAGTGTTCAACATGGCATATTAATTTTATGCATATTTATCGGTCATTTGTTAACAATTCATATTGCGAATTATTTTTCGATAATTCTTTATTGAATTTAATTTCGATTATCAAAAAAAACGATGTACTTAAATAACAAAATATTATTAATTTCTTAACCTACGAACCTTGATTCCTTGATTCACAACATCCTGGTCGCTCCTAGAAATACATCGCCAGCACCAACGCAGATTTAAGCAATTACATCCACTGAATCCACGGAACTTCCGGTCGTCTCTAGTTTATGGCTCTTTGAGGGTACATATAATGAAAATTAAACCATAACAAGTTGGGAATTATTTGTAAACGTAATGGATATAAGTTTTGAATTATAATAAACGATAACGTGGCCAAGAGTTAGAAAAATGTAATGTCCAATGCATGACATCAAGAATTAATTAATAATATATCCAAAATGTAGTTTAGTTATTTTATGGAAGTTAACCATAAATATTCAATATGAAAAATCTTTTTATGCTGCAAATTAAGTGTTCAACATGGCATATTAATTTTATGCATATTTATCGGTCATTTGTTAACAATTCATATTGCAAATTATTTTTCGATAATTCTTTAATTGAATTTAATTTCGATTATCAAAAAAACATATGTACTTAAATAACACAAATATTATTAATTTCTTAACCTACGAACCTTGATTCCTTGATTCACAACATCCTGGTCGCTCCTAGAAATACATCGCCAGCACCAACGCAGATTTAAGCAATTACATCCACTGAATCCACGGAACTTCCGGTCGTCTCTAGTTTATGGGCTCTTTGAGGGTACATATAATGAAAATTAAACCATAACAAGTTGGGAATTATTTGTAAACGTAATGGATATAAGTTTTGAATTATAATAAACGATAACGTGGCCAAGAGTTAGAAAAATGTAATGTCCAATGCATGACATCAAGAATTAATTAATAATATCTCCAAATGTAGTTTAGTTATTTTATGAATTAAATAAATATGAATATGAAAAATTTTTTATGCTGCAAATTAAGTGTTCAACATGGCATATTAATTTTATGCATATTTATCGGTCATTTGTTAACAATTCATATTGCGAATTATTTTTCGATAATTCTTTGATTGAATTTAATTTCGATTATCAAAAAAACGATGTACTTAAATAACAAAATATTATTAATTTCTTAACCTACGAACCTTGATTCCTTATTCACAACATCCTGGTCGCTCCTAGAAATACATCGCCAGCCAGATTAGCATATCACTGATCCACGGAACTTCCGGTCGTCTCTAGTTTATGGCTCTTTGAGGGTACATATAATGAAAATTAAACCATAACAAGTTGGGAATTATTTGTAAACGTAATGGATATAAGTTTTGAATTATAATAAACGATAACGTGGCCAAGAGTTAGAAAAATGTAATGTCCAATGCATGACATCAAGAATTAATTAATAATATATCCAAAATGTAGTTTAGTTATTTTATGGAAGTTAACCATAAATATTCAATATGAAAAATCTTTTTATGCTGCAAATTAAGTGTTCAACATGGCATATTAATTTTATGCATATTTATCGGTCATTTGTTAACAATTCATATTGCAAATTATTTTTCGATAATTCTTTAATTGAATTTAATTTCGATTATCAAAAAAACATATGTACTTAAATAACACAAATATTATTAATTTCTTAACCTACGAACCTTGATTCCTTGATTCACAACATCCTGGTCGCTCCTAGAAATACATCGCCAGCACCAACGCAGATTAAGCAATTACATCCACTGAATCCACGGAACTTCCGGTCGTCTCTAGTTTATGGGCTCTTTGAGGGTACATATAATGAAAATTAAACCATAACAAGTTGGGAATTATTTGTAAACGTAATGGATATAAGTTTTGAATTATAATAAACGATAACGTGGCCAAGAGTTAGAAAAATGTAATGTCCAATGCATGACATCAAGAATTAATTAATAATATATCCAAAATGTAGTTTAGTTATTTTATGGAAGTTAACCATAAATATTCAATATGAAAAATCTTTTTATGCTGCAAATTAAGTGTTCAACATGGCATATTAATTTTATGCATATTTATCGGTCATTTGTTAACAATTCATATTGCAAATTATTTTTCGATAATTCTTTAATTGAATTTAATTTCGATTATCAAAAAAAACATATGTACTTAAATAACAAAATATTATTAATTTCTTAACCTACGAACCTTGATTCCTTGATTCACAACATCCTGGTCGCTCCTAGAAATACATCGCCAGCACCAACGCAGATTTAAGCAATTACATCCACTGAATCCACGGAACTTCCGGTCGTCTCTAGTTTATGGCTCTTTGAGGGTACATATAATGAAAATTAAACCATAACAAGTTGGGAATTATTTGTAAACGTAATGGATATAAGTTTTGAATTATAATAAACGATAACGTGGCCAAGAGTTAGAAAAATGTAATGTCCAATGCATGACATCAAGAATTAATTAATAATATCTCCACAATGCAGTTTAGTTATTTTAATATGAATATGAATATGAAAAATGTTTTTATGCTGCAAATTAAGTGTTCAACATGGCATATTAATTTTATGCATATTTATCGGTCATTTGTTAACAATTCATATTGCGAATTATTTTTCGATAATTCTTTGATTGAATTTAATTTCGATTATCAAAAAAAACGGATGTACTTAAATAACAAAAATATTATTAATTTATTAACCTACGAACCTGCTTGTTTCGTCCTTATTCACAACATCATGGCCGCTCCTAAAAATACATCGCCAGCAATGTATGTCCACGGAACTTCCGGTCGTCTCTAGTTTATGGCTCTTTGAGGGTACATCAATGAAAATTAAACCATAACAAGTTGGGAATTATTTGTAAACGTAATGGATATAAGTTTTGAATTATAATAAACGATAACGTGGCCAAGAGTTAGAAAAATGTAATGTCCAATGCATGACATCAAGAATTAATTAATAATATATCCAAAATGTAGTTTAGTTATTTTATGGAAGTTAACCATAAATATTCAATATGAAAAATCTTTTTATGCTGCAAATTAAGTGTTCAACATGGCATATTAATTTTATGCATATTTATCGGTCATTTGTTAACAATTCATATTGCAAATTATTTTTCGATAATTCTTTAATTGAATTTAATTTCGATTATCAAAAAAAACATATGTACTTAAATAACACAAATATTATTAATTTCTTAACCTACGAACCTTGATTCCTTGATTCACAACATCCTGGTCGCTCCTAGAAATACATCGCCAGCACCAACGCAGATTTAAGCAATTACATCCACTGAATCCACGGAACTTCCGGTCGTCTCTAGTTTATGGGCTCTTTGAGGGTACATATAATGTAAATTAAACCATAACAAGTTGGGAATTATTTGTAAACGTAATGGATATAAGTTTTGAATTATAATAAACGATAACGTGGCCAAGAGTTAGAAAAATGTAATGTCCAATGCATGACATCAAGAATTAATTAATAATATCTCCACAATGCAGTTTAGTTATTTTAATATGAATATGAATATGAAAAATGTTTTTATGCTGCAAATTAAGTGTTCAACATGGCATATTAATTTTATGCATATTTATCGGTCATTTGTTAACAATTCATATTGCGAATTATTTTTCGATAATTCTTTGATTGAATTTAATTTCGATTATCAAAAAAAACGGATGTACTTAAATAACAAAAATATTATTAATTTCTTAACCTACGAACCTGCCTTGTTTTCGTCCTTTATTCACAACATCATGGCCGCTCCTAGAAATTACATCGCCAGCATGTATGTCCACGGAACTTCCGGTCGTCTCTAGTTTATAGGCTCTTTGAGGGTACATCAATGAAAATTAAACCATAACAAGTTGGGAATTATTTGTAAACGTAATGGATATAAGTTTTGAATTATAATAAACGATAACGTGGCCAAGAGTTAGAAAAATGTAATGTCCAATGCATGACATCAAGAATTAATTAATAATATATCCAAAATGTAGTTTAGTTATTTTATGGAAGTTAACCATAAATATTCAATATGAAAAATCTTTTTATGCTGCAAATTAAGTGTTCAACATGGCATATTAATTTTATGCATATTTATCGGTCATTTGTTAACAATTCATATTGCAAATTATTTTTCGATAATTCTTTAATTGAATTTAATTTCGATTATCAAAAAAAACATATGTACTTAAATAACACAAATATTATTAATTTCTTAACCTACGAACCTTGATTCCTTGATTCACAACATCCTGGTCGCTCCTAGAAATACATCGCCAGCACCAACGCAGATTTAAGCAATTACATCCACTGAATCCACGGAACTTCCGGTCGTCTCTAGTTTATGGGCTCTTTGAGGGTACATATAATGAAAATTAAACCATAACAAGTTGGGAATTATTTGTAAACGTAATGGATATAAGTTTTGAATTATAATAAACGATAACGTGGCCAAGAGTTAGAAAAATGTAATGTCCAATGCATGACATCAAGAATTAATTAATAATATCTCCACAATGCAGTTTAGTTATTTTAATATGAATATGAAATATGAATATGAAAAATGTTTTTATGCTGCAAATTAAGTGTTCAACATGGCATATTAATTTTATGCATATTTATCGGTCATTTGTTAACAATTCATATTGCGAATTATTTTTCGATAATTCTTTGATTGAATTTAATTTCGATTATCAAAAAAACGGATGTACTTAAATAACAAAAATATTATTAATTTATTAACCTACGAACCTGCCTTGTTTTCGTCCTTTATTCACAACATCATGGCCGCTCCTAAAAATACATCGCCAGCATGTATGTCCACGGAACTTCCGGTCGTCTCTAGTTTATAGGCTCTTTGAGGGTACATCCAATGAAAATTAAACCATAACAAGTTGGGAATTATTTGTAAACGTAATGGATATAAGTTTTGAATTATAATAAACGATAACGTGGCCAAGAGTTAGAAAAATGTAATGTCCAATGCATGACATCAAGAATTAATTAATAATATATCCAAAATGTAGTTTAGTTATTTTATGGAAGTTAACCATAAATATTCAATATGAAAAATCTTTTTATGCTGCAAATTAAGTGTTCAACATGGCATATTAATTTTATGCATATTTATCGGTCATTTGTTAACAATTCATATTGCAAATTATTTTTCGATAATTCTTTAATTGAATTTAATTTCGATTATCAAAAAAAACATATGTACTTAAATAACACAAATATTATTAATTTCTTAACCTACGAACCTTGATTCCTTGATTCACAACATCCTGGTCGCTCCTAGAAATACATCGCCAGCACCAACGCAGATTTAAGCAATTACATCCACTGAATCCACGGAACTTCCGGTCGTCTCTAGTTTATGGGCTCTTTGAGGGTACATATAATGAAAATTAAACCATAACAAGTTGGGAATTATTTGTAAACGTAATGGATATAAGTTTTGAATTATAATAAACGATAACGTGGCCAAGAGTTAGAAAAATGTAATGTCCAATGCATGACATCAAGAATTAATTAATAATATCTCCACAATGCAGTTTAGTTATTTTAATATGAATATGAAATATGAATATGAAAAATGTTTTTATGCTGCAAATTAAGTGTTCAACATGGCATATTAATTTTATGCATATTTATCGGTCATTTGTTAACAATTCATATTGCGAATTATTTTTCGATAATTCTTTGATTGAATTTAATTTCGATTATCAAAAAAACGGATGTACTTAAATAACAAAATATTATTAATTTATTAACCTACGAACCTGCTTGTTTCGTCCTTATTCACAACATCATGGCGCTCCTAAAATACATCGCCAGCATGTATGTCCACGGAACTTCCGGTCGTCTCTAGTTTATAGGCTCTTTGAGGGTACATCAATGAAAATTAAACCATAACAAGTTGGGAATTATTTGTAAACGTAATGGATATAAGTTTTGAATTATAATAAACGATAACGTGGCCAAGAGTTAGAAAAATGTAATGTCCAATGCATGACATCAAGAATTAATTAATAATATATCCAAAATGTAGTTTAGTTATTTTATGGAAGTTAACCATAAATATTCAATATGAAAAATCTTTTTATGCTGCAAATTAAGTGTTCAACATGGCATATTAATTTTATGCATATTTATCGGTCATTTGTTAACAATTCATATTGCAAATTATTTTTCGATAATTCTTTAATTGAATTTAATTTCGATTATCAAAAAAAACATATGTACTTAAATAACACAAATATTATTAATTTCTTAACCTACGAACCTTGATTCCTTGATTCACAACATCCTGGTCGCTCCTAGAAATACATCGCCAGCACCAACGCAGATTTAAGCAATTACATCCACTGAATCCACGGAACTTCCGGTCGTCTCTAGTTTATGGGCTCTTTGAGGGTACATATAATGAAAATTAAACCATAACAAGTTGGGAATTATTTGTAAACGTAATGGATATAAGTTTTGAATTATAATAAACGATAACGTGGCCAAGAGTTAGAAAAATGTAATGTCCAATGCATGACATCAAGAATTAATTAATAATATCTCCACAATGCAGTTTAGTTATTTTAATATGAATATGAATATGAAAAATGTTTTTATGCTGCAAATTAAGTGTTCAACATGGCATATTAATTTTATGCATATTTATCGGTCATTTGTTAACAATTCATATTGCGAATTATTTTTCGATAATTCTTTGATTGAATTTAATTTCGATTATCAAAAAAACGGATGTACTTAAATAACAAAAATATTATTAATTTCTTAACCTACGAACCTTGATTCCTTGATTCACAACATCATGGCGCTCCTAAAAATACATCGCCAGCAGCATGTATGTCCACGGAACTTCCGGTCGTCTCTAGTTTATGGCTCTTTGAGGGTACATAATGAAAATTAAACCATAACAAGTTGGGAATTATTTGTAAACGTAATGGATATAAGTTTTGAATTATAATAAACGATAACGTGGCCAAGAGTTAGAAAAATGTAATGTCCAATGCATGACATCAAGAATTAATTAATAATATATCCAAAATGTAGTTTAGTTATTTTATGGAAGTTAACCATAAATATTCAATATGAAAAATCTTTTTATGCTGCAAATTAAGTGTTCAACATGGCATATTAATTTTATGCATATTTATCGGTCATTTGTTAACAATTCATATTGCAAATTATTTTTCGATAATTCTTTAATTGAATTTAATTTCGATTATCAAAAAAAACATATGTACTTAAATAACACAAATATTATTAATTTCTTAACCTACGAACCTTGATTCCTTGATTCACAACATCCTGGTCGCTCCTAGAAATACATCGCCAGCACCAACGCAGATTTAAGCAATTACATCCACTGAATCCACGGAACTTCCGGTCGTCTCTAGTTTATGGGCTCTTTGAGGGTACATATAATGAAAATTAAACCATAACAAGTTGGGAATTATTTGTAAACGTAATGGATATAAGTTTTGAATTATAATAAACGATAACGTGGCCAAGAGTTAGAAAAATGTAATGTCCAATGCATGACATCAAGAATTAATTAATAATATCTCCACAATGCAGTTTAGTTATTTTATATGAATATAAATATGAATATGAAAAATGTTTTTATGCTGCAAATTAAGTGTTCAACATGGCATATTAATTTTATGCATATTTATCGGTCATTTGTTAACAATTCATATTGCGAATTATTTTTCGATAATTCTTTGATTGAATTTAATTTCGATTATCAAAAAAACGGATGTACTTAAATAACAAAAATATTATTAATTTTTAACCTACGAACCTGCTTGTTTCGTCCTTATTCACA
Organism: Drosophila teissieri; assembly: GCF_016746235.2. Classification (NCBI taxonomy): domain Eukaryota; kingdom Metazoa; phylum Arthropoda; class Insecta; order Diptera; family Drosophilidae; genus Drosophila; species Drosophila teissieri. The sequence goes on along the minus strand of NW_025225020.1, from coordinate 16,079 downwards.
ACATCATGGCCGCTCCTAAAATACATCGCCAGCATGTATGTCCACGGAACTTCCGGTCGTCTCTAGTTTATGGCTCTTTGAGGGTACATAATGAAAATTAAACCATAACAAGTTGGGAATTATTTGTAAACGTAATGGATATAAGTTTTGAATTATAATAAACGATAACGTGGCCAAGAGTTAGAAAAATGTAATGTCCAATGCATGACATCAAGAATTAATTAATAATATATCCAAAATGTAGTTTAGTTATTTTATGGAAGTTAACCATAAATATTCAATATGAAAAATCTTTTTATGCTGCAAATTAAGTGTTCAACATGGCATATTAATTTTATGCATATTTATCGGTCATTTGTTAACAATTCATATTGCAAATTATTTTTCGATAATTCTTTAATTGAATTTAATTTCGATTATCAAAAAAACATATGTACTTAAATAACACAAATATTATTAATTTCTTAACCTACGAACCTTGATTCCTTGATTCACAACATCCTGGTCGCTCCTAGAAATACATCGCCAGCACCAACGCAGATTTAAGCAATTACATCCACTGAATCCACGGAACTTCCGGTCGTCTCTAGTTTATGGGCTCTTTGAGGGTACATATAATGAAAATTAAACCATAACAAGTTGGGAATTATTTGTAAACGTAATGGATATAAGTTTTGAATTATAATAAACGATAACGTGGCCAAGAGTTAGAAAAATGTAATGTCCAATGCATGACATCAAGAATTAATTAATAATATCTCCACAATGCAGTTTAGTTATTTTATATGAATATGAAATATGAATATGAAAAATGTTTTTATGCTGCAAATTAAGTGTTCAACATGGCATATTAATTTTATGCATATTTATCGGTCATTTGTTAACAATTCATATTGCGAATTATTTTTCGATAATTCTTTGATTGAATTTAATTTCGATTATCAAAAAAACGGATGTACTTAAATAACAAAATATTATTAATTTATTAACCTACGAACCTGCTTGTTTCCTTTATTCACAACATCATGGCCGCTCCTAAAATACATCGCCAGCATGTATGTCCACGGAACTTCCGGTCGTCTCTAGTTTATAGGCTCTTTGAGGGTACATCCAATGAAAATTAAACCATAACAAGTTGGGAATTATTTGTAAACGTAATGGATATAAGTTTTGAATTATAATAAACGATAACGTGGCCAAGAGTTAGAAAAATGTAATGTCCAATGCATGACATCAAGAATTAATTAATAATATATCCAAAATGTAGTTTAGTTATTTTATGGAAGTTAACCATAAATATTCAATATGAAAAATCTTTTTATGCTGCAAATTAAGTGTTCAACATGGCATATTAATTTTATGCATATTTATCGGTCATTTGTTAACAATTCATATTGCGAATTATTTTTCGATAATTCTTTGATTGAATTTAATTTCGATTATCAAAAAAACGGATGTACTTAAATAACAAAAATATTATTAATTTCTTAACCTACGAACCTTGATTCCTTGATTCACAACATCCTGGTCGCTCCTAGAAATACATCGCCAGCACCAACGCAGATTTAAGCAATTACATCCACTGAATCCACGGAACTTCCGGTCGTCTCTAGTTTATGGGCTCTTTGAGGGTACATATAATGAAAATTAAACCATAACAAGTTGGGAATTATTTGTAAACGTAATGGATATAAGTTTTGAATTATAATAAACGATAACGTGGCCAAGAGTTAGAAAAATGTAATGTCCAATGCATGACATCAAGAATTAATTAATAATATATCCAAAATGTAGTTTAGTTATTTTATGGAAGTTAACCATAAATATTCAATATGAAAAATCTTTTTATGCTGCAAATTAAGTGTTCAACATGGCATATTAATTTTATGCATATTTATCGGTCATTTGTTAACAATTCATATTGCAAATTATTTTTCGATAATTCTTTAATTGAATTTAATTTCGATTATCAAAAAAAACATATGTACTTAAATAACACAAATATTATTAATTTCTTAACCTACGAACCTTGATTCCTTGATTCACAACATCCTGGTCGCTCCTAGAAATACATCGCCAGCACCAACGCAGATTTAAGCAATTACATCCACTGAATCCACGGAACTTCCGGTCGTCTCTAGTTTATGGGCTCTTTGAGGGTACATATAATGAAAATTAAACCATAACAAGTTGGGAATTATTTGTAAACGTAATGGATATAAGTTTTGAATTATAATAAACGATAACGTGGCCAAGAGTTAGAAAAATGTAATGTCCAATGCATGACATCAAGAATTAATTAATAATATCTCCACAATGCAGTTTAGTTATTTTATATGAATATAAATATGAATATGAAAAATGTTTTTATGCTGCAAATTAAGTGTTCAACATGGCATATTAATTTTATGCATATTTATCGGTCATTTGTTAACAATTCATATTGCGAATTATTTTTCGATAATTCTTTGATTGAATTTAATTTCGATTATCAAAAAAACGGATGTACTTAAATAACAAAAATATTATTAATTTATTAACCTACGAACCTGCTTGTTTCGTCCTTATTCACAACATCATGGCCGCTCCTAAAATACATCGCCAGCATGTATGTCCACGGAACTTCCGGTCGTCTCTAGTTTATAGGCTCTTTGAGGGTACATCAATGAAAATTAAACCATAACAAGTTGGGAATTATTTGTAAACGTAATGGATATAAGTTTTGAATTATAATAAACGATAACGTGGCCAAGAGTTAGAAAAATGTAATGTCCAATGCATGACATCAAGAATTAATTAATAATATATCCAAAATGTAGTTTAGTTATTTTATGGAAGTTAACCATAAATATTCAATATGAAAAATCTTTTTATGCTGCAAATTAAGTGTTCAACATGGCATATTAATTTTATGCATATTTATCGGTCATTTGTTAACAATTCATATTGCAAATTATTTTTCGATAATTCTTTAATTGAATTTAATTTCGATTATCAAAAAAAACATATGTACTTAAATAACACAAATATTATTAATTTCTTAACCTACGAACCTTGATTCCTTGATTCACAACATCCTGGTCGCTCCTAGAAATACATCGCCAGCACCAACGCAGATTTAAGCAATTACATCCACTGAATCCACGGAACTTCCGGTCGTCTCTAGTTTATGGGCTCTTTGAGGGTACATATAATGAAAATTAAACCATAACAAGTTGGGAATTATTTGTAAACGTAATGGATATAAGTTTTGAATTATAATAAACGATAACGTGGCCAAGAGTTAGAAAAATGTAATGTCCAATGCATGACATCAAGAATTAATTAATAATATCTCCACAATGCAGTTTAGTTATTTTAATATGAATATGAAATATGAATATGAAAAATGTTTTTATGCTGCAAATTAAGTGTTCAACATGGCATATTAATTTTATGCATATTTATCGGTCATTTGTTAACAATTCATATTGCGAATTATTTTTCGATAATTCTTTGATTGAATTTAATTTCGATTATCAAAAAAACGGATGTACTTAAATAACAAAAATATTATTAATTTTTAACCTACGAACCTTGTTTCCTTATTCACAACATCCTGGCCGCTCCTAAAATACATCGCCCAAGCATGTATGTCCACGGAACTTCCGGTCGTCTCTAGTTTATGGCTCTTTGAGGGTACATCAATGAAAATTAAACCATAACAAGTTGGGAATTATTTGTAAACGTAATGGATATAAGTTTTGAATTATAATAAACGATAACGTGGCCAAGAGTTAGAAAAATGTAATGTCCAATGCATGACATCAAGAATTAATTAATAATATATCCAAAATGTAGTTTAGTTATTTTATGGAAGTTAACCATAAATATTCAATATGAAAAATCTTTTTATGCTGCAAATTAAGTGTTCAACATGGCATATTAATTTTATGCATATTTATCGGTCATTTGTTAACAATTCATATTGCAAATTATTTTTCGATAATTCTTTAATTGAATTTAATTTCGATTATCAAAAAAAACATATGTACTTAAATAACACAAATATTATTAATTTCTTAACCTACGAACCTTGATTCCTTGATTCACAACATCCTGGTCGCTCCTAGAAATACATCGCCAGCACCAACGCAGATTTAAGCAATTACATCCACTGAATCCACGGAACTTCCGGTCGTCTCTAGTTTATGGGCTCTTTGAGGGTACATATAATGAAAATTAAACCATAACAAGTTGGGAATTATTTGTAAACGTAATGGATATAAGTTTTGAATTATAATAAACGATAACGTGGCCAAGAGTTAGAAAAATGTAATGTCCAATGCATGACATCAAGAATTAATTAATAATATCTCCACAATGCAGTTTAGTTATTTTAATATGAATATGAAATATGAATATGAAAAATGTTTTTATGCTGCAAATTAAGTGTTCAACATGGCATATTAATTTTATGCATATTTATCGGTCATTTGTTAACAATTCATATTGCGAATTATTTTTCGATAATTCTTTGATTGAATTTAATTTCGATTATCAAAAAAACGGATGTACTTAAATAACAAAAATATTATTAATTTATTAACCTACGAACCTGCCTTGTTTTCGTCCTTTATTCACAACATCATGGCCGCTCCTAAAAATACATCGCCAGCATGTATGTCCACGGAACTTCCGGTCGTCTCTAGTTTATAGGCTCTTTGAGGGTACATCCAATGAAAATTAAACCATAACAAGTTGGGAATTATTTGTAAACGTAATGGATATAAGTTTTGAATTATAATAAACGATAACGTGGCCAAGAGTTAGAAAAATGTAATGTCCAATGCATGACATCAAGAATTAATTAATAATATATCCAAAATGTAGTTTAGTTATTTTATGGAAGTTAACCATAAATATTCAATATGAAAAATCTTTTTATGCTGCAAATTAAGTGTTCAACATGGCATATTAATTTTATGCATATTTATCGGTCATTTGTTAACAATTCATATTGCAAATTATTTTTCGATAATTCTTTAATTGAATTTAATTTCGATTATCAAAAAAAACATATGTACTTAAATAACACAAATATTATTAATTTCTTAACCTACGAACCTTGATTCCTTGATTCACAACATCCTGGTCGCTCCTAGAAATACATCGCCAGCACCAACGCAGATTTAAGCAATTACATCCACTGAATCCACGGAACTTCCGGTCGTCTCTAGTTTATGGGCTCTTTGAGGGTACATATAATGAAAATTAAACCATAACAAGTTGGGAATTATTTGTAAACGTAATGGATATAAGTTTTGAATTATAATAAACGATAACGTGGCCAAGAGTTAGAAAAATGTAATGTCCAATGCATGACATCAAGAATTAATTAATAATATATCCAAATGTAGTTTAGTTATTTTATGGAAGTTAACCATAAATATTCAATATGAAAAATCTTTTTATGCTGCAAATTAAGTGTTCAACATGGCATATTAATTTTATGCATATTTATCGGTCATTTGTTAACAATTCATATTGCAAATTATTTTTCGATAATTCTTTAATTGAATTTAATTTCGATTATCAAAAAAAACATATGTACTTAAATAACACAAATATTATTAATTTCTTAACCTACGAACCTTGATTCCTTGATTCACAACATCCTGGTCGCTCCTAGAAATACATCGCCAGCACCAACGCAGATTTAAGCAATTACATCCACTGAATCCACGGAACTTCCGGTCGTCTCTAGTTTATGGGCTCTTTGAGGGTACATATAATGAAAATTAAACCATAACAAGTTGGGAATTATTTGTAAACGTAATGGATATAAGTTTTGAATTATAATAAACGATAACGTGGCCAAGAGTTAGAAAAATGTAATGTCCAATGCATGACATCAAGAATTAATTAATAATATCTCCAAATGCAGTTTAGTTATTTTATATGAATATAAATATGAATATGAAAAATGTTTTTATGCTGCAAATTAAGTGTTCAACATGGCATATTAATTTTATGCATATTTATCGGTCATTTGTTAACAATTCATATTGCGAATTATTTTTCGATAATTCTTTGATTGAATTTAATTTCGATTATCAAAAAAACGGATGTACTTAAATAACAAAAATATTATTAATTTATTAACCTACGAACCTGCCTTGTTTCGTCCTTTATTCACAACATCATGGCCGCTCCTAAAAATACATCGCCAGCATGTATGTCCACGGAACTTCCGGTCGTCTCTAGTTTATGGCTCTTTGAGGGTACATCAATGAAAATTAAACCATAACAAGTTGGGAATTATTTGTAAACGTAATGGATATAAGTTTTGAATTATAATAAACGATAACGTGGCCAAGAGTTAGAAAAATGTAATGTCCAATGCATGACATCAAGAATTAATTAATAATATATCCAAATGTAGTTTAGTTATTTTATGGAAGTTAACCATAAATATTCAATATGAAAAATCTTTTTATGCTGCAAATTAAGTGTTCAACATGGCATATTAATTTTATGCATATTTATCGGTCATTTGTTAACAATTCATATTGCAAATTATTTTTCGATAATTCTTTAATTGAATTTAATTTCGATTATCAAAAAAAACATATGTACTTAAATAACACAAATATTATTAATTTCTTAACCTACGAACCTTGATTCCTTGATTCACAACATCCTGGTCGCTCCTAGAAATACATCGCCAGCACCAACGCAGATTTAAGCAATTACATCCACTGAATCCACGGAACTTCCGGTCGTCTCTAGTTTATGGGCTCTTTGAGGGTACATATAATGAAAATTAAACCATAACAAGTTGGGAATTATTTGTAAACGTAATGGATATAAGTTTTGAATTATAATAAACGATAACGTGGCCAAGAGTTAGAAAAATGTAATGTCCAATGCATGACATCAAGAATTAATTAATAATATATCCAAATGTAGTTTAGTTATTTTATGAATTAACATAAATATTCAATATGAAAAATCTTTTTATGCTGCAAATTAAGTGTTCAACATGGCATATTAATTTTATGCATATTTATCGGTCATTTGTTAACAATTCATATTGCAATTATTTTTCGATAATTCTTTAATTGAATTTAATTTCGATTATCAAAAAAACATATGTACTTAAATAACACAAATATTATTAATTTCTTAACCTACGAACCTTGATTCCTTGATTCACAACATCCTGGTCGCTCCTAGAAATACATCGCCAGCACCAACGCAGATTTAAGCAATTACATCCACTGAATCCACGGAACTTCCGGTCGTCTCTAGTTTATGGGCTCTTTGAGGGTACATATAATGAAAATTAAACCATAACAAGTTGGGAATTATTTGTAAACGTAATGGATATAAGTTTTGAATTATAATAAACGATAACGTGGCCAAGAGTTAGAAAAATGTAATGTCCAATGCATGACATCAAGAATTAATTAATAATATCTCCACAATGCAGTTTAGTTATTTTATGAATATAAATATGAATATGAAAAATGTTTTTATGCTGCAAATTAAGTGTTCAACATGGCATATTAATTTTATGCATATTTATCGGTCATTTGTTAACAATTCATATTGCGAATTATTTTTCGATAATTCTTTGATTGAATTTAATTTCGATTATCAAAAAAACGGATGTACTTAAATAACAAAATATTATTAATTTTTAACCTACGAACCTTGTTTCCTTTATTCACAACATCCTGGTCGCTCCTAAAATACATCGCCAGCCACGCGATAGCAATACTGTCCACGGAACTTCCGGTCGTCTCTAGTTTATGGCTCTTTGAGGGTACATATAATGAAAATTAAACCATAACAAGTTGGGAATTATTTGTAAACGTAATGGATATAAGTTTTGAATTATAATAAACGATAACGTGGCCAAGAGTTAGAAAAATGTAATGTCCAATGCATGACATCAAGAATTAATTAATAATATATCCAAAATGTAGTTTAGTTATTTTATGGAAGTTAACCATAAATATTCAATATGAAAAATCTTTTTATGCTGCAAATTAAGTGTTCAACATGGCATATTAATTTTATGCATATTTATCGGTCATTTGTTAACAATTCATATTGCAAATTATTTTTCGATAATTCTTTAATTGAATTTAATTTCGATTATCAAAAAAAACATATGTACTTAAATAACACAAATATTATTAATTTCTTAACCTACGAACCTTGATTCCTTGATTCACAACATCCTGGTCGCTCCTAGAAATACATCGCCAGCACCAACGCAGATTTAAGCAATTACATCCACTGAATCCACGGAACTTCCGGTCGTCTCTAGTTTATGGGCTCTTTGAGGGTACATATAATGAAAATTAAACCATAACAAGTTGGGAATTATTTGTAAACGTAATGGATATAAGTTTTGAATTATAATAAACGATAACGTGGCCAAGAGTTAGAAAAATGTAATGTCCAATGCATGACATCAAGAATTAATTAATAATATCTCCACAATGCAGTTTAGTTATTTTATATGAATATGAAATATGAATATGAAAAATGTTTTTATGCTGCAAATTAAGTGTTCAACATGGCATATTAATTTTATGCATATTTATCGGTCATTTGTTAACAATTCATATTGCGAATTATTTTTCGATAATTCTTTGATTGAATTTAATTTCGATTATCAAAAAAACGGATGTACTTAAATAACAAAATATTATTAATTTCTTAACCTACGAACCTGCCTTGTTTTCGTCCTTAATTCACAGCACAACGCAGATTTAAAATTACATCCACTGATTCCACGGAACTTCCGGTCGTCTCTAGTTTATGGCTCTTTGAGGGTACATAATGAAAATTAAACCATAACAAGTTGGGAATTATTTGTAAACGTAATGGATATAAGTTTTGAATTATAATAAACGATAACGTGGCCAAGAGTTAGAAAAATGTAATGTCCAATGCATGACATCAAGAATTAATTAATAATATATCCAAAATGTAGTTTAGTTATTTTATGGAAGTTAACCATAAATATTCAATATGAAAAATCTTTTTATGCTGCAAATTAAGTGTTCAACATGGCATATTAATTTTATGCATATTTATCGGTCATTTGTTAACAATTCATATTGCAAATTATTTTTCGATAATTCTTTAATTGAATTTAATTTCGATTATCAAAAAAAACATATGTACTTAAATAACACAAATATTATTAATTTCTTAACCTACGAACCTTGATTCCTTGATTCACAACATCCTGGTCGCTCCTAGAAATACATCGCCAGCACCAACGCAGATTTAAGCAATTACATCCACTGAATCCACGGAACTTCCGGTCGTCTCTAGTTTATGGGCTCTTTGAGGGTACATATAATGAAAATTAAACCATAACAAGTTGGGAATTATTTGTAAACGTAATGGATATAAGTTTTGAATTATAATAAACGATAACGTGGCCAAGAGTTAGAAAAATGTAATGTCCAATGCATGACATCAAGAATTAATTAATAATATATCCAAATGTAGTTTAGTTATTTTATGAATTAACATAAATATCAATATGAAAAATTTTTTATGCTGCAAATTAAGTGTTCAACATGGCATATTAATTTTATGCATATTTATCGGTCATTTGTTAACAATTCATATTGCGAATTATTTTTCGATAATTCTTTGATTGAATTTAATTTCGATTATCAAAAAAACGGATGTACTTAAATAACAAAAATATTATTAATTTCTTAACCTACGAACCTTGATTCCTTGATTCACAACATCCTGGTCGCTCCTAGAAATACATCGCCAGCACCAACGCAGATTTAAGCAATTACATCCACTGAATCCACGGAACTTCCGGTCGTCTCTAGTTTATGGCTCTTTGAGGGTACATATAATGAAAATTAAACCATAACAAGTTGGGAATTATTTGTAAACGTAATGGATATAAGTTTTGAATTATAATAAACGATAACGTGGCCAAGAGTTAGAAAAATGTAATGTCCAATGCATGACATCAAGAATTAATTAATAATATATCCAAAATGTAGTTTAGTTATTTTATGGAAGTTAACCATAAATATTCAATATGAAAAATCTTTTTATGCTGCAAATTAAGTGTTCAACATGGCATATTAATTTTATGCATATTTATCGGTCATTTGTTAACAATTCATATTGCAAATTATTTTTCGATAATTCTTTAATTGAATTTAATTTCGATTATCAAAAAAAACATATGTACTTAAATAACACAAATATTATTAATTTCTTAACCTACGAACCTTGATTCCTTGATTCACAACATCCTGGTCGCTCCTAGAAATACATCGCCAGCACCAACGCAGATTTAAGCAATTACATCCACTGAATCCACGGAACTTCCGGTCGTCTCTAGTTTATGGGCTCTTTGAGGGTACATATAATGAAAATTAAACCATAACAAGTTGGGAATTATTTGTAAACGTAATGGATATAAGTTTTGAATTATAATAAACGATAACGTGGCCAAGAGTTAGAAAAATGTAATGTCCAATGCATGACATCAAGAATTAATTAATAATATATCCAAAATGTAGTTTAGTTATTTTATGGAAGTTAACCATAAATATTCAATATGAAAAATCTTTTTATGCTGCAAATTAAGTGTTCAACATGGCATATTAATTTTATGCATATTTATCGGTCATTTGTTAACAATTCATATTGCAAATTATTTTTCGATAATTCTTTAATTGAATTTAATTTCGATTATCAAAAAAAACATATGTACTTAAATAACACAAATATTATTAATTTCTTAACCTACGAACCTTGATTCCTTGATTCACAACATCCTGGTCGCTCCTAGAAATACATCGCCAGCACCAACGCAGATTTAAGCAATTACATCCACTGAATCCACGGAACTTCCGGTCGTCTCTAGTTTATGGGCTCTTTGAGGGTACATATAATGAAAATTAAACCATAACAAGTTGGGAATTATTTGTAAACGTAATGGATATAAGTTTTGAATTATAATAAACGATAACGTGGCCAAGAGTTAGAAAAATGTAATGTCCAATGCATGACATCAAGAATTAATTAATAATATCTCCACAATGCAGTTTAGTTATTTTATGAATATGAAATATGAATATGAAAAATGTTTTTATGCTGCAAATTAAGTGTTCAACATGGCATATTAATTTTATGCATATTTATCGGTCATTTGTTAACAATTCATATTGCGAATTATTTTTCGATAATTCTTTGATTGAATTTAATTTCGATTATCAAAAAAACGATGTACTTAAATAACAAAATATTATTAATTTCTTAACCTACGAACCTTGATTCCTTTATTCACAACATCATGGTCGCTCCTAAAATACATCGCCCAGCATTGCTTAATCTGTCCACGGAACTTCCGGTCGTCTCTAGTTTATGGCTCTTTGAGGGTACATATAATGAAAATTAAACCATAACAAGTTGGGAATTATTTGTAAACGTAATGGATATAAGTTTTGAATTATAATAAACGATAACGTGGCCAAGAGTTAGAAAAATGTAATGTCCAATGCATGACATCAAGAATTAATTAATAATATATCCAAAATGTAGTTTAGTTATTTTATGGAAGTTAACCATAAATATTCAATATGAAAAATCTTTTTATGCTGCAAATTAAGTGTTCAACATGGCATATTAATTTTATGCATATTTATCGGTCATTTGTTAACAATTCATATTGCAAATTATTTTTCGATAATTCTTTAATTGAATTTAATTTCGATTATCAAAAAAAACATATGTACTTAAATAACACAAATATTATTAATTTCTTAACCTACGAACCTTGATTCCTTGATTCACAACATCCTGGTCGCTCCTAGAAATACATCGCCAGCACCAACGCAGATTTAAGCAATTACATCCACTGAATCCACGGAACTTCCGGTCGTCTCTAGTTTATGGGCTCTTTGAGGGTACATATAATGAAAATTAAACCATAACAAGTTGGGAATTATTTGTAAACGTAATGGATATAAGTTTTGAATTATAATAAACGATAACGTGGCCAAGAGTTAGAAAAATGTAATGTCCAATGCATGACATCAAGAATTAATTAATAATATCTCCACAATGCAGTTTAGTTATTTTATATGAATATGAAATATGAATATGAAAAATTTTTTATGCTGCAAATTAAGTGTTCAACATGGCATATTAATTTTATGCATATTTATCGGTCATTTGTTAACAATTCATATTGCGAATTATTTTTCGATAATTCTTTGATTGAATTTAATTTCGATTATCAAAAAAAACGGATGTACTTAAATAACAAAATATTATTAATTTTTAACCTACGAACCTTGTTCCTTTATTCACAACATCATGGCGCTCCTAAAATACATCGCCCAGCATGATATGTCCACGGAACTTCCGGTCGTCTCTAGTTTATGGCTCTTTGAGGGTACATATAATGAAAATTAAACCATAACAAGTTGGGAATTATTTGTAAACGTAATGGATATAAGTTTTGAATTATAATAAACGATAACGTGGCCAAGAGTTAGAAAAATGTAATGTCCAATGCATGACATCAAGAATTAATTAATAATATATCCAAAATGTAGTTTAGTTATTTTATGGAAGTTAACCATAAATATTCAATATGAAAAATCTTTTTATGCTGCAAATTAAGTGTTCAACATGGCATATTAATTTTATGCATATTTATCGGTCATTTGTTAACAATTCATATTGCAAATTATTTTTCGATAATTCTTTAATTGAATTTAATTTCGATTATCAAAAAAAACATATGTACTTAAATAACACAAATATTATTAATTTCTTAACCTACGAACCTTGATTCCTTGATTCACAACATCCTGGTCGCTCCTAGAAATACATCGCCAGCACCAACGCAGATTTAAGCAATTACATCCACTGAATCCACGGAACTTCCGGTCGTCTCTAGTTTATGGGCTCTTTGAGGGTACATATAATGAAAATTAAACCATAACAAGTTGGGAATTATTTGTAAACGTAATGGATATAAGTTTTGAATTATAATAAACGATAACGTGGCCAAGAGTTAGAAAAATGTAATGTCCAATGCATGACATCAAGAATTAATTAATAATATCTCCACAATGCAGTTTAGTTATTTTATATGAATATGAAATATGAATATGAAAAATGTTTTTATGCTGCAAATTAAGTGTTCAACATGGCATATTAATTTTATGCATATTTATCGGTCATTTGTTAACAATTCATATTGCGAATTATTTTTCGATAATTCTTTATTGAATTTAATTTCGATTATCAAAAAAACGGATGTACTTAAATAACAAAATATTATTAATTTATTAACCTACGAACCTTGTTTCCCTTGATTCACAACATCTGGCCGCTCCTAAAATACATCGCCAGCATGTATGTCCACGGAACTTCCGGTCGTCTCTAGTTTATAGGCTCTTTGAGGGTACATATAATGAAAATTAAACCATAACAAGTTGGGAATTATTTGTAAACGTAATGGATATAAGTTTTGAATTATAATAAACGATAACGTGGCCAAGAGTTAGAAAAATGTAATGTCCAATGCATGACATCAAGAATTAATTAATAATATACCCAAAATGTAGTTTAGTTATTTTATGGAACTTAACCATAAATATTCAATATGAAAAATCTTTTTATGCTGCAAATTAAGTGTTCAACATGGCATATTAATTTTATGCATATTTATCGGTCATTTGTTAACAATTCATATTGCAAATTATTTTTCGATAATTCTTTAATTGAATTTAATTTCGATTATCAAAAAAAACATATGTACTTAAATAACACAAATATTATTAATTTCTTAACCTACGAACCTTGATTCCTTGATTCACAACATCCTGGTCGCTCCTAGAAATACATCGCCAGCACCAACGCAGATTTAAGCAATTACATCCACTGAATCCACGGAACTTCCGGTCGTCTCTAGTTTATGGGCTCTTTGAGGGTACATATAATGAAAATTAAACCATAACAAGTTGGGAATTATTTGTAAACGTAATGGATATAAGTTTTGAATTATAATAAACGATAACGTGGCCAAGAGTTAGAAAAATGTAATGTCCAATGCATGACATCAAGAATTAATTAATAATATCTCCACAATGCAGTTTAGTTATTTTAATATGAATATGAAATATGAATATGAAAAATGTTTTTATGCTGCAAATTAAGTGTTCAACATGGCATATTAATTTTATGCATATTTATCGGTCATTTGTTAACAATTCATATTGCGAATTATTTTTCGATAATTCTTTGATTGAATTTAATTTCGATTATCAAAAAAACGGATGTACTTAAATAACAAAAATATTATTAATTTATTAACCTACGAACCTGCCTTGTTTTCGTCCTTTATTCACAACATCATGGCCGCTCCTAAAATACATCGCCAGCATGTATGTCCACGGAACTTCCGGTCGTCTCTAGTTTATAGGCTCTTTGAGGGTACATCAATGAAAATTAAACCATAACAAGTTGGGAATTATTTGTAAACGTAATGGATATAAGTTTTGAATTATAATAAACGATAACGTGGCCAAGAGTTAGAAAAATGTAATGTCCAATGCATGACATCAAGAATTAATTAATAATATATCCAAAATGTAGTTTAGTTATTTTATGGAAGTTAACCATAAATATTCAATATGAAAAATCTTTTTATGCTGCAAATTAAGTGTTCAACATGGCATATTAATTTTATGCATATTTATCGGTCATTTGTTAACAATTCATATTGCAAATTATTTTTCGATAATTCTTTAATTGAATTTAATTTCGATTATCAAAAAAAACATATGTACTTAAATAACACAAATATTATTAATTTCTTAACCTACGAACCTTGATTTCTTGATTCACAACATCCTGGTCGCTCCTAGAAATACATCGCCAGCACCAACGCAGATTTAAGCAATTACATCCACTGAATCCACGGAACTTCCGGTCGTCTCTAGTTTATGGGCTCTTTGAGGGTACATATAATGAAAATTAAACCATAACAAGTTGGGAATTATTTGTAAACGTAATGGATATAAGTTTTGAATTATAATAAACGATAACGTGGCCAAGAGTTAGAAAAATGTAATGTCCAATGCATGACATCAAGAATTAATTAATAATATCTCCACAATGCAGTTTAGTTATTTTAATATGAATATGAAAAATGTTTTTATGCTGCAAATTAAGTGTTCAACATGGCATATTAATTTTATGCATATTTATCGGTCATTTGTTAACAATTCATATTGCGAATTATTTTTCGATAATTCTTTGATTGAATTTAATTTCGATTATCAAAAAAACGGATGTACTTAAATAACAAAAATATTATTAATTTATTAACCTACGAACCTGCCTTGTTTTCGTCCTTTATTCACAACATCATGGCCGCTCCTAGAAATACATCGCCAGCATGTATGTCCACGGAACTTCCGGTCGTCTCTAGTTTATGGCTCTTTGAGGGTACATCCAATGAAAATTAAACCATAACAAGTTGGAATTATTTGTAAACGTAATGGATATAAGTTTTGAATTATAATAAACGATAACGTGGCCAAGAGTTAGAAAAATGTAATGTCCAATGCATGACATCAAGAATTAATTAATAATATATCCAAAATGTAGTTTAGTTATTTTATGGAAGTTAACCATAAATATTCAATATGAAAAATCTTTTTATGCTGCAAATTAAGTGTTCAACATGGCATATTAATTTTATGCATATTTATCGGTCATTTGTTAACAATTCATATTGCAAATTATTTTTCGATAATTCTTTAATTGAATTTAATTTCGATTATCAAAAAAAACATATGTACTTAAAATAACACAAATATTATTAATTTCTTAACCTACGAACCTTGATTCCTTGATTCACAACATCCTGGTCGCTCCTAGAAATACATCGCCAGCACCAACGCAGATTTAAGCAATTACATCCACTGAATCCACGGAACTTCCGGTCGTCTCTAGTTTATGGGCTCTTTGAGGGTACATATAATGAAAATTAAACCATAACAAGTTGG
>NW_025225019.1:637500-662859 GCF_016746235.2 Drosophila teissieri | reverse complement strand
AGATCCATATACTTCCCATTACTAAAAACAAAATTTCTCACATGATTAATAATTGAGATATCTGTCAAACACTCAAGTACGACAGGCAACCACAACAACTTGAATATGCAGAAACCGAAACCCCTTCGTCTCCAATGCAGATTATACACATAGGCATTTACACGATTAATGGAAAAACCATTTTAACCATTATCGATAAATTTGCTTCAGCTACAGAATTCCGACTAGAGATAGTCTAAACATAGTTAAAGCTATGAGAAATTTCTTTTCGACATTCGGAATCCCAAAAAAACTAGTTTGCGACCAAGGTTCAGAGTTCGCGAACAAACTTTTTAAAGACTTTTGTGCACAATATAATATAGTAGTACATTTTACTTCATTCCAACAATCCTCGAGTAATTCCCCAGTGGAAAGACTCCATTCATCTCTAACCGAAATTTATAGAATAATATTGAACAAAAGAAAGACAGAAAAACTTAATTGCGACCACGAAGATATTTCTTCGAAACTCTGACAACGTACAACAATTCAATACACTCAACAACAAAATACACACCATTTGAAGTTCACGGGAGACCCCATTTACTGACCCAGGAGGTCTCCCACAATAACGAACACGATTACCTTCAAAAACTTAATGAGTATCGTAATATTATATACCCGGACATAATGGAAAGAATGGACACCAAGATGAAAGACAGAATAGCAAAGATCAATAAAAAAAGAGATACACCGAAAACAATCGAAGTGGGTAAAACAATATTTAGGAAAGAGAATAGGAGAAACAAACTTACTCCACGTTTCACTAAACACACTGTAAAACAAGACAAAGGTCTAACTCTCATATCACACAAGGATCAAAAAATCCACAAATCCAAAGTAAAGAAAAAAACAAAATAGTAATTACAGTCATATTTTCCAGATTTTGCTGTGTAACAGCGCAAATTGTCAAAATTCAACAGCTGGAGGAACAGGACAGAATCGCAAAGATAGACCTGGGAGTGGCAAGAGTAATTAACTCATACAAACACTTATTACATAAGATTAATATAAAAAGCCTTGTAGAAAACACAGAAAAATTTGAAACAGCATTAAATAACTTAAAACAAGTAAGTTCTTCTGAAGAGATCATTGAAGGCCTGAAAGCAAAGATAGACCAACTAAAAGTTAAAATAAATGCACTATTACCCAAAAGAAGGGAAAAGAGAGGGTTAGTAAACGGTCTTGGCAGCATAATAAAAGTTGTCACAGGAAACATGGACGCAAAAGACGCCCAATCTATTCGCGATAGGTTTAACGTTGTAAAGGAAAATAAGAAGCAACTAACTGATCAAATCAATAAACAAGCAATATTCAATAAAGAAGCCATCATTAGATTTGAAAATATTACAAAATATATTAATCAAGAACAAGATATAATTAACAATTTCATTAAGAATCATAATAACAATATTTATAAACACTAAATGATGAGCAAGGATGAAATACACCTAATTCAATATATTACCAGAATAAATTTTCAATATAGATATCTTACACAATCATATTAATAATTATAGCAGAAAGTAGTCTGTTAACTAAATTAAACATAATACTAAATTCATTCTGTCAGAAGACGAAATCCAATCAATAAACGAATTTAACGAACACTTATACAGATTGTTAACCTTAGAAACTTATATTAATAATTTTTATATAACATTCCACGTTAAAATATTTTATATTTATATTTATATTTTATTTATTTTATAAAACAAATGTATAATTCGCACACATTATCCCATTACCTATACATCAAACAACTTTTTAATTGTACCCAACTATATTTTATACGATCAAAAACGATCAAATTTTGTATTTTGAAGAAAA
Source organism: Drosophila teissieri (assembly GCF_016746235.2). Lineage (NCBI taxonomy): Eukaryota > Metazoa > Arthropoda > Insecta > Diptera > Drosophilidae > Drosophila > Drosophila teissieri. Next base: position 660,990 of record NW_025225019.1, on the reverse strand, counting down.
ATGTCCTAAAATCCACCAGACATATATTTGCGAGAGTGCTCGGACTCAAACCGATCTAGCAAAACATCCATTGCCTCAAGGGGAAATTGCACAATCAACACCTACATGCGACATCAAAGACGTTGGCAGGCAAGAAATGTATTTTTTTTTTTTATGTTTGAATGCAATACATTGCAAAATATGCATTTCATATTCAATTTAAACAGCTTCCTGTACTGGGGGCTCATAACCTTCGGGGCGGTCGATTACGGCTCCCTCGGAGGAAACAACGGCTTCCACGGATTTGCCACCACCATCGCCATGTAGTTCCAGAAGCTTTGAGACGTCGAAGCGCGGTTTCTTCAATACCTTGACTTTACGAATGTAAACATCATGTAACGGATATATGGATATGTAACGGACAGCTTTTTTCAATGTCTTTCGCAATTGAGTCCAGAGCAAGTTTGTTAACTAGCTGCTTTAGATCGGCACCACTAACTTCGTTGGTAATAATGTCAGTCATACGAGCACGAATCTTCCGGACTTGCGATTGTTGAGCATAACATGTCTTGCGCTGAGACTGCTGATCCTTGGCAGTAAATCCGATACAAAACACTCGCAAGAGGTACCCATCTACAGTCTTTGCTTCAACAATAGCTTCAATTAGTGTTTTGCCACTTTTTAACCATTGACCTGTACTTGTCCGTAGTCAAGTCCATGCCATGAAAGTTACAAAGCACATTTCGGTCTTGAACATCCTCTGCAATCAGACGGAACTTGCGAAAAGAACGTTCTGGATCAATATCCTTTTGCAAGTCAGCTAAAGACACCTCAAAAACGCGACCCTTTAAATAATCCGACGCTATTCTTTGACCCTGGGTACGGTTTACAAGTGTTTTACCGATTTGGCGGGTTTGAAACATATTCGGTGCTTTAACATCGTACCAATCCTTGCGCGAAAACGGATCCACCACCTTCTTTTTACCGCCCTTCTTGCCACCCTTGGAGAGACCTTTATTTTTGCCAACTGCCATGTTCAACGAATAAACCGGAAAAGCATCAAAGAAATTGAACCACGCCACATCTTCATCTTCAACACCATAAATACCAATGTCACAGCTTCATGCCAGAGGACCTTCGTAATCAACGGGTCAGCAATCTTGACCTTCGACAACTGCACGGTCAAAGTTAACGGCTTGACTTACGACGATTCTGTAATAGAGTTCGAACAAAAAACCGAGCTCTCCATAAAATCTTTCAAACATTTGAGCATTAACAACACGTTTGAAGATATAAATCTACATAAACTCCACCTTCAGGCGTTGTCGAGCCAAGACGACATAATAGTCATGAAGACTTCAGCATCAAATCACCTCTACACACTGTACGTATTATTTGTGTTACTGACCATATGAACGGCATGTATCCTGGCTTTCAAGAAAAGAAGCATCACGATCATCCCGGCGGAAATACCGTTAAATTACGTTCTGGCCATTCCTTCGATGTGGCCATCACTTCATTCCAGGGGGGGAGGAGTTACCGAATCTGCTATACAGGGTATACACAATTCGGCACCACCCGCCAAGCCACCAAGAAGTTCATTGCTCACACGAACCTAAGTCTGTGTACCACTTTGTCGCAATACTGACACCACTTTGTTGCAATGCTGACACCGCATTTAGACAGGATGCCAATTGCGACAGTTCTCATAAAAAGAACTGCCGCTTCAGCTAGAATCTCCGCATCAGCACTTTCGTAGATACATGTCGCTAAGGGAATCTTGTATACACTTAACATAGCTTAAGTTTAACAAATAAAGTTGAGTTCAGTTCGATTTGAGAAGTCGTATTCAATTCATTTAAAAGGAAAACCCACATCTATTAAGTCAAGATCAAAAGGACTGGAGACGAGGACGTACACCAAACCAGCAGGACCAAGGAAAGCCTTTCAGGAGTTCACTCAATAACACATCAGGTGCGAGGCAAGCACTGGTAACTCGCGCGCAGCCTCCAGACACAACCCAGCCCAGACGAGTTTTTTGAAGCAATGGCAGTCCTGGCAACAACTTTATCTGACCTACGCACAGCAGCTCATAAAACAGGCTAGCTCCTATTAAAAGGTCAACACGCTGAGCTTTATGAAATTCCGGGTCGGCAAGCTTCAGGTTTTCTGGAATCTTCCAGTCCCCAATGTCCACATTAAAACTTGGCTGGCGATCCGTGATATTGGGAGCGATAACTGCTGTTATGCTCGTTGAGAAATCCGAAGTGACAGACCGCATCGCAATTCCTACCGAGAATCCATCAGTCGCGAAATTGGAATCCCCGATTCCAGTGACGGAGCCGGACGACCTCGACCTCTTAAGTTGCAGTTGATTTGCAAACCGAAAGGTGACCAAGTGCAGTTAAGAGCCAGAATCTAACAAGGCTCTGCAGGGAACGAACAGTCCCGACCGATTCTGCACTAGAACGGTTGCAGTGGCTAGCAGCACAAGGGCACTACCGAGATCCTGGGCAATTAGAGTAGAAGAAGTCGAAAGCGGGGCAGAAGGCTCAGTGTGGGAGCTTGAAGACACCGGAACATGTGGCTGCGAGGAAGGCGGACCATCTAGATGGAGCAGCGTATGATACCTGATTCCACAGGTGCGGCAGCGGCTCGAGCTGCACTGGCGTAGCTGATGACCTGCCTTTAGGCAATTTAGGCAAAGTGCTAGTCTCTTTGCCTCGCGCAGACGATCTACTGGCGCTAAGTCTCTAAATTGCGGGCAATAATATATGGCATGCTCTGCACCTGAACGCCTGGCGTATAGGTAGCCATGGCGCAATCCACGGCCTCCAAAGTCCTACATCGCTGCTCCAGGAATGCAGCCATCGATTCCCACGACGGAATAAGGTTGACAAAGACCGGATCCTCCAAGCGCTCCTCCCACTTAGCTTGGCTCGTCGCATCCAGCTTTTGCAGCAGCACTTGCACTATGATGCAGCCAGCGATTTGCTCAGTGGTGCCCAAACCCTTCAACGCACGAATTTGAGCGTTAAACTTGTCCGACAATTCCCGAAGCGATGCCACTGAACCATTCCGTACTACCTTTAAACCCAGAATCTCGGTGATGTGCGCCTGAAAAACGAGACGCCGATTATCAAACCTTTTTTGAAGCAACTCTAAAGCCGCTTCGTAATTTGAGATCTCCAATGATCGGATAGTTTCCAGCGCTGAATCCCTCAAACATGACCGCAGATGTTGAAATTTCTCAATGTTGGAGAGGTCCGGATGGCTGTCGATTATGCTCGTGAACACGGAGTAAAAATCCGCCCAGTTTGCGTAGCTCCGCCAAACGTTGGCAGCTGCACAGGCGGCAACGGCATCGGCCTCGGCTCGCGCGGCTGCGTCTGATGACCACTACACTGGTGGGGCACAACACCTTCCGCAAGCGTTGAGTGCGGCGCGAAATGCACATTGCGTTTGGCTATTTCCGCGGGCACACTAGCCTTGAATTCAACGATGAATTCATCGAAACTCTCGCTCATTTCACTGCCAATTTCGTCGAAATCCAATTCCTCCAGTTCTGTATGCAGAACATTGAAGGCACTTTGCAGCTCATCAATTTGCTCCAGCCTCACCGTAAGAGTGGGTTCGTCGTATCCGCTCAGCGTCTCATTAGACAGCGACGTTTGTTGCCTCTGCAACCTGCTGAACAGAGCATTGGCTTTGCGCTTTAAAAAAGTCACCCTGTTTTTGTCACTTTCAGCGGGCATAGCAACAAATCGCTTTTAATTCGGTTCAGCGGGAAGATGAGCACAAAACAAATGCCGAAAATGCAAGCGGAGTCAATGCACGTAACGATATATGTAGCAATGTATGTATGTATATATGTAATGCTAGCTCGCTTAAACACAGCCACTATCACCGAAATCACCACTCACTTGTCCAACCGATTGCGATTAAAGTATTTATATTTATTTATAAACGGGATAAGTGCATTAATTAATGCATGCAAATTAACACGATCACGTCGGGGTCACCAATGTTTATCTATTGAGCTTTTTCAATAGCTGTTGCGAATAATAAATAGCCGAAGAAAGTTTGTTTATTTTCCGATACTATTTATTTTGCGAATTGTTTACGGCAGCTAGGGCCGACAAAGAGCTATATCGAATGCACAAGTTGAGTCTTTGCCGAAAAACAAAGAAGTGACAATTGGCGGGACAGACAGCCGAAATGCAGCGCCCAAGCTTAACGTAGGTAGATAACAAAGAGAACAAGGAATGAGCGCCGTACAGATAAATGCGTGCGAGAACATCGGTTTGCACTATGGGCATCGCAACTGCTACCACTGACTATTTCGGCTTACAATATTAAGAGTATGAGATTAGTCTACTGCACAGTTTTGGCGGCTGCATGACCCAACAGTTACAATGCCCTGTTTTAGGACCGCGTGTGTGTGTATGTGCTTCTTATTTTATACCCGTTACTCGAAGAGTAAAAGGGTATACTAGATTCGTTGAAAAGTATGTAACAGGCAGAAGGAATCGTTTACGACCATATAAAGTATATATATGTATTCTTGATCAGGATCAATAGCCGAGTCCGTCTGTCTGTCCGTCCGTATGAACGTCAAGATCTCAGGAACTATAAAACATAGAAAGTTGAGAATAAGCATACAGACTCCAGAGACATAGACGCAGCGCAAGTTTTTCGATTCATTTAAAAATGTTTTGATATTATTTCATTTTTTTATTAGTATTGTCAATTTCTATTGATCTGCGAAACAACTTTTTGCCACGCCCACGCTAACGCCCACAAACCGCCCAAAACTGCCGCGCCCATACTTTTGAAAAATGTTTTGAAATTTTTTCGCAAATCTTTTTGCCACGCTCACTCTAACAAACCGCCAAAAACAATCAGTGTTGTAATTTCTCTTCGCACTTTCACTAGCTGAGTAACGGGTATCAGATAGTCGGGGAACCCGACTATAGCGTTCTCTCTTGTTATACCCGTTACTGGTAGAGTAAAAGGGTATACTAGATTCGTTGAAAAGTATGTAACAGGAAGAAGGAAGCGTTTCCGACCATATAAAGTATATTTATTCTTGATCAGGATCAGTAGCCGAGTCGATTTGGCCATGTCCGTCTGTCCGTCCGTATAAACGTCGAGATCTCAGGAACTACAAAAGCTAGAAAGTTGAGATTAAGCATACAGACTCCAGGGGCATAGACGCAGCACAAGTTTGTCGAGTTATGTTGCCACGCCCACTCTAACGCCCACAAACCGCCCAAAAACTGCCACGCCCACACTTATGAAAAATGTTTTGATATTTGTTCATTTTTGTGTTAGTCTTGTAAATTTCTATCGATTTACCAAAAAACTTTTTGCCACGCCCACTCTAACGCCCACAAAACCGCCAAAAACTGTATGTGCTGAATACTCTCCTTCGCACTTCGAATAGCTGAGTAACGGGTATCAGATAGTCGGGTAACTCGACTGTAGCGTTCTCTCTTGTTTTTTTTTTGTACTCCATTCTGCGCCTCCTAGTGACCAATTCGGTTCAAGTATCTGTGAAAGCAGACTTACGCGCTGTGCTGCCAGAAGTGGATACCCCCCAAAGGGGCTATTGACTCCCAAGATAGGGGAATTCTAGAAATGTGAATCCTAGGTGGGAACACTTGTCATAGAAGACCGATGTCCGGAGTAGCTCAGAAAAATATTTAAGGCGGTATAAAAAGACCTCAGCCCACCGAGAAAGTAGTCAATTCTCGAGAGTCAGTTCTCGAGAGTCAAGTCTTGAGATTTAGTTCTCGGGATTCAATACTCGAGATTCAATTCTCGTGATTCCCTTCTCGAGATTCCGTCTTCGCGATTCTATTCTAGGGAAGCCCATCCTCCGGTGGTATCATACTAAAGTTAAGACTATCTTAAACGCCAAGGACTTCGGTGAAAGGAAAAGTGCCGAGAGGAGCAAGCACCCAATCCTGGATCAAGGGCCAGCATAAGGAATACTCTTGAAGAAAACCTACAATCCTACCGACTGCGCCAAACGGATATAAAAGAAGTCTTAAGATGGGAGGAAAGGAGTCCAAGGTATCCGACAACACCGCCAACGTGATCAACTCTGTGGATGTCATCGACCACAAAGATGAGATACTACAAGGTGTACACTAGTAAGGATCTACAAGCGATCAGGGCACCGGCGTCGGGATCATCACCACACTCTGAAAAGGATCGTATCCAGTATTCTGCAACACCAATAGTGCATAGCGCTGGAAACGGAGTCCGCTCAGCAGATATGAGCATTGTAGCGAGCAAAACAATTCGTCAATGAAAACTCACTCGCCTACTACCGAACTTAACATAAAAGCCGGTAAAACAATTAAACAAAGAATAAGTGAACTGGTGCATTGTATCGTACGCTGCTGTGTATCGGCTCGAATCGCGACAAGATAGACGCGATATAGAAGACAGTAAAGGACGAGGAGTAAGATCTAGGAATTTGTTAAATACGTTAGTATTGATCGCTTTAAGTACGGCAAAGAGTCAGAATTAGAGATAATAGGATAAAATCTATTATAGTCAGAACATAATACTCTGTAGGGATAATGCAACTCATAGTTAGATCTACACTGATTTAAAATTAGAGGTATGTAATTTCTAGTAAATCTGCTTGGAACAGTGAAGTTTAGCCGACTAACCAAGTCGGGACTATCAACTTCACCACGAATAAGGTTAAAAATAAAGACTGTTCCAATCATTGTTCTACGGTTAGCTAAGGAGGGTAAGTTAATTAACATTAATCTACTTGAATAAGGAGGTGATCTAAGGTTTGCATCACAATTAAGGCGCCGTAAGGCAAAAAGTAAGAAGTTCTTTTGAACCATGTGGACTCCAAACAGGTGATCTATACTCTAGGATCGGACGGACTAGAGAAATAAATAAGGTTTTGGTCATGTAAGGATCATCAAATTCCTTTGACCACCGTTTTATACAACCAAGCACACCCCTGGCCTTATTGACAATAGACGAAATATGGTCAGCAAATTTAAGTTTAGGGCCCAGAAGAACACCAAGATCATCAACATGTGTTATTCTGTCCAAAGAGCACCCACTTAAAGTGTAAGTCCCGTGCATTGAGTTGGCACGACAAAACGTCATAACTTTACAGTTAGAGCCACTTCAGCTTAATACATTATCACGGCACCAAGCTTTGGAGATTCTTCTAATAGCTTGAGGCTATTAAATTGTGAATCTAGCGCGGAAAGAAGATTATCAGCTCGACGAAAACTATCTCTAGCCACGCCAAAACTGCTGATCAGTCCTTTCAAGCCACCTTTAGTTTGGCGCATAAAGAGCTATGTCATAACTTGTTCAGCCGTTAAATCAGGCTTTATTACCTGACGGCATTTGTAATGGAAGCAGTCAACATTGGTTTCCATATTTAATTGGCCTTTGACCACTGTACCATAAGACAAAATCAGAAAATGTACCGCAAGAGCGAAGTCTGCACTTTAGGATTTTGTGTGGGAGAGCGAGAGAGCGAGTACACCGTGCAGTTAAGTACAAAAACAAGAGAGAACGCTATAGTCGAGTTTCCCGACTATCTGATACCCGTTACTCAGCTAGTGGAACTGCGAAGGAGAGTCTTTAACACTGACAGAGTATGGCGGCTTGTGGGCGTTAGAGTGGGCGTGGCAAAAAGTTTTTTGACAAATCGATAGAAATTTACAAGTCTAATGCAATAATGAAAAAATATCAAAACATTTTTCAAAAGTGTGGACGTGGCAGTTTTGGGCGGCTTGTGGGCGTTAGAGTGGGCGTGGCAAAAAGTTTTTTGTTAAATCGATAGAAATTTACAAGTCTAATACAAAAATGAAAAAATATCAAAACATTTTTCAAAAGTGTGGGCGTGGCAGTTTTGGGCGGTTTGTGGGCGTTAGAGTGGGCGTGGCAAAAACGAACAGTAAAAACTTTTATTGGCACTTCTGAAATTTATTCTCGTTATGTTGGAGAGGGTAGAGGCTTGCCAAGATCCCAAGACGCAAAATCGACGAGCTTACGCTGACAACCTGGTGCCTGAACATCGGATGCCCCTTCCTGGGCCTTAGTCCTTACCCAGGACACGGGCACTAATACGCCGACGTAACACCCAAGGATCAAGTTCATACTTCAATTTTACCCATCAACCGCAATTGAGAGCGCTGACTTGCATGAGATGCTCAACGAGTATCCCAGTTATCCGGAGCAACAACCTGGCCAAACCTAATAAACGCGCTCATTAGTGAATATAAAACCCAAACCATGTGAGGAACTACTTCGTCGCCTTTACAAAATACCTTTTAGCGGGAGTATCCGTAAGTCCGTCGAAGAATTAGAAATTAAATCAGTCACAATATCAAATAAGCTTATGTTAGAAAACAACATTAGCAACATGCTATTATACACAAATGCATTAAATGCATTAATCTTCAGAAAATTGCCCGATAGGTTATTTATGACTCTTGATAGACATGACATCACGACAGTATCTAAATTAAAAGAAATAGCTCAGCAAGAAGGTGTATACGAAATAACTTTCAATGACCAAACAAAAATCCAACTCTAACACAACCTCACCCCAAACCTCTAAAAAATAAAGGGTAACAATCAAAATTTCATGAACAATGCTATGCACAATACAAATAAATCAAATCTAAACACTAATTGAAAACCTGCCGAATCAAATCAGAAGTTAGCGAATGAATTCAAACAAAGCCTAAATCAAGGTAGAGCACAGAATCTTTTAACTTATCAACAACAAAGTAGTAATGCACCAAACCCGTCCGTCAAACGGCAGAGAGAAAGTGCTAGTGGCCAATACAAAATGAACACGGGCGAAAATTTTCTTTAAGCAGCTTTGGGATCAGAAAGCGATGCAGTGGAGGAGGTACCCCATTCTTAAAAATTAAATTCAATAATATAACTCTCAAATGCTAGTAGACACTGGTTCGACCATTAATATTATAAAACGAAATTTCTGTAATTTCCCAAACAAACCTACTAAAGTAAAAGTCCACACCATAAATGGCACTATAACATTGAACCAAAACATTTCATTGCATTCAAGCTAACTTTGTCCCATTAAACAAACATTCTATATTCACAACCTTTTAGAAAAATATGACTTACTATGTATTAAACAAAAATTATTTAGAACCAACCAACACTCAAATTAATTATTCAACACAAACGGTCAATATCCATTCAAAATGTGGTCAATGGCCATTCAAAATGTACGATCAAATCCAAACGGATAAGTCAAAGGCTACCAATGAGTGCCCCAGGTCAAGAAGAAAAGGAACAAATATCGCACGTTTTGCTCGAATACAGTGATATTCAGTACAAAGAAGGTGAAAATTTGACCTTCACAAGTACGATTAAACACTCTATTCATACATAACACGAAGACCCTATTCTTAACAAATAAAAATCATATAAATACCCCCAAGCGTTTGATTAAGAAGTTATCAAGCAAATTAATGAAATGAAAGAACAAAAAATAATTAGGAAATCTGAGTCCCCCTATTGCTCCCCATTTGGGATTGTCCTAAAGAAAAGCGATGTTTCTGGCAAATCAAAATTTCGATTAGTCATAGACTATCGTAGTCTCAATGAGATTACCATTGACAAATTCCCTTATTCCCCTATTCCTATTCACTTATTCCACTTTATAAGAGGAACTCGTAATGTCATTGAAAAGGGTATTTGATAAACTACGATCAGCAATTCTAAAATTGCAACTTGATAAATGCGAATTTCTGAAGAAAGAAACAGAATTTCTCGGTCACATTTGCACGACAGACGGTATAAAACCAAACCCTAATAATTTAAATGCAATTGTTAATTTCCCTATTCCTAAAACCACAAGAGGAATAAAATCTTTTCTTGGACACTGCGGATTCTATCGTAAGCTCATTCCCAATTTTGCAAAAATAGCTAAACCTCTGACACGCAAATTAAAAAAAGAAGCAAAAGAACAAAAGATAATGATTACATGTCCGCCTTTGAGAAACAGATGCGAGTATTATAGCCATAAGTGCTGTATTAGGTAACATAAAAGATCCTAATATGAAATTACAGAGATGGAAGATATCATGTCGCTGATGCTCTATCTAGAGTTAAAATTCCTAGGAGAATTTGACCAAGTTTCCCTTCCCACAGCAGCTACTGTGCAAAGTGCACCAGAAGGCAACCAAAATCACATTTCAATAACAGAATTAATTATTAAATAAATCATTATTAATTATTATAACAGACAATTAGAATTCTTTAACAAAAATTTTGACGACATCAAAAGTTTGACGACGTAAAATATTTCCATAAAATTAGAATAAAACGAAAATGACCCTGAAAACAAATTCGAGAAAATCCTTTACATATACAATCACAAAACAAAACACAACTGGTCGAACCCCTGCGGACATCTTCATTTTGCAGGAACCCCTGCATATGACACTCAACAAAATAAAGTAAACAAAATTGACAAACTCGATGAAAATAGACAAGACTTCAACATAGACACCAACTTCATAGAATCTCCTATAGTTAGATCATAAACGACTAATCCATTCAAAAAGACAGAATATTTAAGACAAATAGATGATAAACATTTCGAGGAAACAAATAAAGGTAAAAAGATAAAGATAAAGAGATACTATAAATCTAAATTTAAAAAGAAAATTAATAAAAGCAAATATAATAACGATAATTCCAGACAAATAGATGATAAACATTTCGAAGAAACAAATATAGATAGAAAGATAATATACTATAAATCCAAGTTTAAAAAGAAAAAGAAAATTAATAAGAGTAAATATAATAACGATAATTCCAGGCCTACTCCTGAGCATGATACTCATGTTATGCTTCCTATCAACAATCAACACACAATACCTATAAGTATCCCCTATCCCGGCCAAACGGCTACCTAATCTTTCAAACCGGATCTATAGATTACCGATAAACCACTTATCTATTAACTTAACTAAAACCGAAAATATTTATGAAGAACTTATCAAACAAACTCAAGCTTTAAAAAACTAACCACAAATTCAGTATATAGTAGAAAAACTTTACAGAGAAATGAAAGGTATAAGAATTGTAAAACGTAGTAAACGCGATCTTGCTAACTTTATGGGAACAATTTACAACAACTTATTCGGTACCTTAGATCAAGAAGATAAAGAAGAATTACAACCACAAATAGCCGACATCTCTAAAAATAATGTACAAATAAGCGAACTTAACCACGTAATATAGGTCATTAATCAAGTAATCGAATTGACTAATCATTTAAATCACAATTTTGAAGGAGAACAAATGATAGCTTTAATAATTTTCAACCTACAACAATTCACTGAATTGTAGAAGACATAGAACTTGGCTTGCAACTGACTCGCTTAGGTATCTTTAATTTAAAAATTTTAAAACACGATTTATTAACTCACGTCTTCTTTATGTCAAAACTTGGCTTAAATATGATACGAACGAAATTCTGATAATATCCCACATTCGAAGAAAAATAATCAAAACTCCAGTTTTAGAAATAATACCCATACCCAGACGAAAACAGTAACATACTAACAAAACAATACATGACAAATATTTTTCACACAATAATTAAACTTACACGGCACGTTCACAAAGCTTGGTTATAAATAAATGTATAACAGTATCCCAACACAATGTAGATACAGTAAACATTCTGATTTAGAAATAAAATATGTAGAGCCTAATATAATTACAATTTGGAACCTTCCCAAGACAATCCTAAACCAAAATTGTATCAATAGAGAATCTATAATAGAAGGCAATAACATGATATAAGCATTTAATTGTTCTGTTCAATTAGAAGAAATATTAATTACCAACACAATGTTAGACTATACTCAAACTATCTATGTAAACAATAATGTAACAAAGTTTGAACCGCTCGAATACATTCAGGCAAAATAAATAACCCAGCAACATAAACAGACGAATGATGTCTTTAAAATAATAACACTTACAACATTAATTATAACAGTTATAATCTATTAATATAAAATTATACCCCAAAAGTTAATTTTACCCTCAGTAAATACCCCTGTGTTCAGTTTGCTGCTTGTCCCATGGAGGAGAGGCCAAAATTCAGTCTGAATTTGCACACGACGCTGAACGCCCGCCGCCGGTCTAACTAACTATTTCTTTTTATATACACACACACACACGCCTGTACATAATCTTAGCTTCGAAGGGATTCAGCTGAAACCAGAAGATGTGCGTGGGTTGCGCAAAATGAGTAATGGGACCCAAGTGGAGACGGTTACGCTCAGCGTTAACGACGCAATTGGCGTCCTGAATAAGGGGTCAGTAAATGTTGGCTGGTCTCGCTGTCGCATCATCCAGGACACACGCCCCATAAGATGATATAAGTGCCTGGGCTACGGCCACAGGGCACTCAACTGCAAGGAGCCTGATCGCTCGGACTGCTGTCTCTGGTGCGGCGAACAAGGTCACAAAGCGAAGGGCTGTGTCAACCCGCCGAATTGCCTGATCTGCAACAGCGACGCAGACAGGAATCACCCGACAGGTAGCTTTACATGTCCTACCTTTAAAGCGAGCACAACAAAAGGAGCCTTAAGACGCCGCATCCATGATTAACATACTACAGCTTAATGTCAATCACTGCGCAGCTGCACAGAGCCTTCTGTCCCAAACAGCGATAGAGCGCAATGCTGACGTACGCTGCATTGCGTACGCTAAAGTGAAGGGTGTCCACTTTTGTAGCTGCTATGCCCCGCCTAGTGACAGTCCGGACCTTTTCGAGGACTTTTTAGACAACCTAATACACCACGCTAGAGGGCGCATGCCGGCAGTCATTGCAGGTGACCTCAACGCCTGGGCAATAGAATGGGGAAGCCGGACATCTAACTCCGAGGTAGGGCCGTTATCGATGCCATGAACCAGCTGGATCTGGTGCTGCTGAACGATGGTTGCAAGCCCACGTTTAACAACGACAGAGGTACATCATTCATCGACGTCACCTTTGTTAACCAAAGTCTAGCCTCCACTGCCAATTGGATTGTTCAGGAGGACGTAACTCTGAGCGATCATGCCCTAATCGCTGACCTTTAGCATCGAGCAAATGGAGCAAACAAATGGGCATGCGGAATCCATGGTGGCGTCGCTCATGAAGATGCTGGAAGCTGCATGCGCTGCAGCGATGCCGCGAAAGAAGAAAAATGGCAAACGCAATCCTCCGGTCTACTGGTGGAACGGCTCCCTCAAACGCAAACCTCCGGTCTACTGGTGGAACGGCTCCCTCAACCAGTAACGCTGGGAATGCTTCAGGGCAAGGAGACAGGCGCAACGAGCCAGAGGACTTCCTCAGCACGCGGAACTTCACGAGGCTTATAGATCGAAACGTGCAGATCTTAGAAACGGCATAGCTGCTGCGAAAGCAAATACTTTAAAAGAATTGCTGGCAAGTGTCGACGAAGAGCCCTGGGGTATCGCCTACAAAATGGTTAGCAACAAACTGAAAGCCGCTGAAGGTGGTACTCCACAGGACCCAGTCCTACTGTCAACCATCGTGCAAGAGCTATTTCCAAATCAGGATACCCTATGGCAACCCGCGTCTCTGCCCCGGATTTCCCGTGTGTCATTGCAAGTGAGGTCATCGAAGCGGCAAAAAGGATAAAGCCCAACAAAGCCCCTGGTCTCGATGGCATCCCAGGTGTCGTAGTTATGGCTGCCGCAAATGCAAGGTCAGAAATCTTCAGGGACACCTTCCAACAGTGCCTGATTGATGGTGTCTTCCCATCCCGCTGGAAGAACATGAAGCTGGTACTGCTGCCGAAAGGAAAGGGACCAACCAACGCTGCAGGCAGTTTCCGCCCACTTTGCCTGCTGGACATCGTGGAAAAGCCCTTCGAACGCATCATATACGCACGTATTGAGGTGATCACTGAGAGCCCCGATGGCCTACAAAGGCACCAGTATGGTTTCCGGAAAGGTAAAAGCACCCTCGACGCTCTCACTGCCTTAAGAGATCTGGCCAAGACCGCCCTTGATGGAGACCGAAGGCTAGGTGGCACCAAGGAGTATTGCGCCATCATCACGCTTGATGTAAAAAATGCGTTTAACACGGCTGGATGGCCAAAAATCCTCGTGGCCATGCGCAACATGGGTATACCCGATACCTCAGGATCATCATTGGCAGCTACTTCAGGGACCGTATACTTTGGTACGATACTGACGCCGGGCCAAGAAATCACCACGTCTCCGCAGGTGTCCCACAAGAGTCGGTTCTTGGACCAATCCTGTGGAACATAATGTACGACGGGATATTGTCCATTAGCAAGCCCACAGGAGTGCGCACAAGTCCGAAGTGGTGTTGTTAAGCAGCAGAAAGGCCGTCGAGAGTATACGGGTCTCGGTCAAAAACGCCCAAATATAGTCAGCTGGATTCCTTAAGTACCTGGGAGTTATTATAGACCACAGACTGTCATTCAAGGAGCATGCGAGATACGCCAGCAGGAAGGCAGCGATGACAGCAGCAGCACTGGCAAGACTAATGCCAAATATAGGTGGACCCAGGATGCCGGCCAGAAGGCTGCTCGTGGCGGTCGCGAAATCTTCGCTTCTATACGCAGCCCCATCTGCAGGAGTGTCACGAATAAAGTGACGTACTTGGACAACGCGCGTGCAGTATCACGGACTCTGGCCCTTAGACTGATCAGAGGATTCAGAACAATCGGAAGATGCGGCCCATGTTCTTGCGGGCATCCCCCCGATCGATCTAAAGATAGAGATAAAGGCCCAATACCTAAAGCGAGAAGGTATTTCCGGAGAAGAGATCACAGACTGGCTTCATAGAGTGTGGCAGACTAGGTGGCATGATTCGCAACAAGGGAGATGGACCTACCAACTGATCCCAGATCTAGTTGAGTGGGCAGGATGCGAACACCAGGAGGTGGACTACCACTTGACGCAATTTCTCACCGATCACGGCTGCTTCCGGGGTTACCTCTTCAGGTTTCGCCATGTGGACTCAGCCCTGTGCCTGTTCTGCAGCGACTCAGCCGAAACAGCGGAACATATCCTGCTGCACTGTGTAAGGTTTCGTACAGAGAGAGAGATACTGGAGACTCTTGCTGGAACTCCGCTCACCCCGAGGAACTTAATGCGCACAATGCTGCCGGACAAAACCGTGTGGGTAAGGGCCCATGGCATTATCATCGGCATGATGAAACGAGTTCGCATTGATAAGACGGCCAGCAGACCCGTTGGATAAAGAGCACTCCCGTGTGGCGGGGCAAGAATAGCACCTCAGCGGGCTCGGCTTGGCGTAAAAGGCGACTAAAGAGTTAGCGAAGGAGCGTTTCGCAGCAACGCCTCAAGAGAGGGGTTGCGATCTGGCACCACATCCTGCTCACCGAAGTAATAGCTTGACTGGAAGTCCCGGTGAGTGTAGCAAGGACTGGAGAGCGTTCGGAGGTTTTTGTTAGTACGTAGGTGTAACTCTACTTGGAGAGTTATGAATCGTGCATGCCATCCACGGACGGTGGATGGTATCTTTTGAAGATTTTATTTTCCTGCCGTATTTGTAATAAAAAAAAAAATAATAATAATAATCTTAGCTTAGCTTAAAGTAAATCAGTAAATAATTATGACGATTGAAATTAATTCGACTGTGATATTTACTCTAGACAAGTGTAAAAATTTTAATTCGAAATAGATTAAGGTATGCGGAATGAAATTCGAACACGAGTTGTAATACAAAAAGCAAATTTATTTCAAGTCAGAGCAACTTATATTTTGTATATGTTTTTTATTAGACTTTAAGCTATATTACAATTGTTTTTTGGCGGCATCTTGTAAGTCGAATCTGGTGGACAAACGGATTAAAAGGACAAATTGTGTGCGGGACAAGAATCAATTGTTCTTATTACATGATTATTTGGGGTGGTGAGTTGAGCTATGTTTAGTTGTTTTTCCACTCGTCATGAAATCGGATTCAGAGGCTCCGACATTGGAGCAATTAGTAAATTTGCTGGCAAATCCGTACCAGTCCCTTAAATCGACCTTTCAGAATTTTAAGAAGGATTCGCAGTCAAGGAAAATGAGGATTTATTTAAAGAAGCGTCTAGAGCTGCGGAACGCGTTTCGGGACACGGAAATTCGCGAAGAATTTCCAGTCGGAATTCGAGGAGCGCTATATGTTCGCATATTGCGCAATCGCAGAGGAATTGGAGAAAATCCCACCCGAGAATCCTCCGCTGCCACCACCACGTATGGATCCATCAATGTTTATGCTTTGTCAACGCTAACATTCGGAACGGCTTCTGATCCCCTAATGGGCCATAAAGTTGTGTCCCCTTAAATATGGACATTGAAAGAGGGGTTCCACGGCAAGAGTAAATAACACAGTCGAACTAACTTCAATCGTTATAATTATTCACTGATTTATTTAGCTAAGCTAAGATTATGTACAGACGTGTGTGTGTGTGTATGTAAAAGAAAAATAGATAATTAGACCGGCGGCGCGCGTTCAGCGTCGTGTGCAAATTCAGACTGAATTTTGGACTCTCCTCCATTCTCTTCCTCCTTGTTGTATGCGCTGCCCAGAAACTAGTGAGCGATCAGCTGATCGCCGCTCTCCCGCACATTGGGACAAGAAGCAAATTGAACATGCCGCCCGCCAATGCTAAACGTAGCATGAAAAATCTCGCTTGTCCGGTCCATCCTGGCAGGTGGGGTAGAATCTAGCTTGGAGAAAATGATACAAGAAGTGTGCGCAAGAAATTATTTTCTATGATTGAGGTGTGTAAGTGAGAGCGCTTAAGAACGGATTGGAAGCAGACACAGTTTCGACACTGACCGTTTTAAATAACCCTGCTTGGTTTCAAGCGTTACTACTCGGACTAACGCATCCGTCCCTGGGTGCAACTTAACGACACGTCCTAGTAACCATTGTGACGGCGGAAATCAGTCATCCTTGATGATGATAAGGACGTTGAGCTGAAGACCTTCAGCCTCCTGGCACCACTTGGGTCTCTGCTGAAGCTGCGCTAGCCAGTCTCGACTCCAGGGCTTTCAAAAATGTCGTATCATGGTTGGATGAATGAGAAACTGCTCCACGAAGGACTTGGATTGTGGTCGATATTCCGGAGGCGCCAGCCTCCCCAATCAAAAAATGAGCCGGCGTGAGCACCTCTAAGTCGTCTGCATCAGCTGTGAGAGGGCAAAGCGGCCGTGAGCTGAGGCATGCTTCTATGCTTATAAGCACCGTTGACAACTCCTCATAGGTCAGACACCGATCTGCCAAGACCCTCTTCAGGTGATGTTTTACCGACTTCACATTAGCCTCCCAAAGCACGCCAAAATTGGGCGACTGAGGGAGATGGAAGTGCCATGTGGTCGGCTGTGTAGTCGTCCTTGAGCCTGCCGTAGAACGCCTTCGTTAAATTGTCCGCGCCCACAATGTTGGTTCCGTTGTCACTGTAGAGATGCTAAACCATTCTTCGTCGACCAGTGAATCTGTCCAAAGCCAGAAGAAAATGCTCCGTCGTGAAGCCGTCACCGCTTCTAAGTGAACCGCCTTTTTGTATCCTTTATAAAAGCTTGTCCCTCGCAAGCGTGCTGCCTTCAGCTCATTAGCGCCTGTGTAGTCGACTCCTGTCGCCAGGAACGGTCTACTAGGGGGGTTCACTCGATGAAGCGGCAAATCTCCCATGAGCTGTGTCGAAGCGATTGACCTGGTCCAAAAGCACCTAACACATTTCCGTACAACTGTCTTCCTGTCAGTACCCAGAACCACTGGCGAGTGTGTGCCAAAGTCAGCGCACCTCCGTGCAGAGTCAAAACGTGCGAGTGCCGTATTAATTGTTGCGTAAAATGATGCGAACTTGGAAGGATCATTGGATGACGACGCTCGTGTGACAACCCATAATGGCGCAATCGCCCCCTTACTCGCAAGATGCCTTTTATCAAGATCGCTGATAAGCTCAAGAGCTTACTTCTGGGAGGCAGTCTTTTATCGTTTTTTACCGCGGTCAGCTCGGACGAGAAAGACTCTCCTTGAACGATACTCACGATAGCAAACAGAGCATAGGCCAGCTCCTGAATGCTTAGAGGACCAGTGCACCTTTCTCCTTCTTTTCTGATAGCATTGGTTTTGAACCGAAATATATATGCTATGAATCGTACCACCTGGCTAAAACTCGTTCAGAAGCGATGACCTTGGGACTGCGTGGCAAATGCGAACTTTTTCCGCCTTTGCCTCTAGCGCGGTACCACTCATGTCGACCTGTCTGATCTCCGTCGAAGGCCAGTCACCTTGACTGCGTGTAAGTCACTCCGGGCCACGCCACCACAAGTCAAAGTCCTTCAGCTCGCTCGGAGGCAGCCCCCTTGTCGCACAGTCCGCTGGATTCTTGCTAGTTCTGACATGTCTCCATTGAGATGGTGAGGAGTAATCTAGGATGAAGGCGACCATGTTAGCGACGAAAGTCGCAATTCAGCAGAATTGTCGCATCCGTCCAACAAAAGGTCTGGAAGGAAAGGTCCTTTAGCAACTTAGCCGTGGTCAGCCATTCGACCAATTTGACCGCCAGTACTGCACCACTCAGCTCCGTTCGTGGTATCGTTAAGAGTTTAGTAGGAGTAACCTTTGATTTTGCAGTCAACAGCGAGGTGTAGCACGTTCTACCCTCATGCTCGATCCTTAGATAGGTAGTAGCTGCGTAGGAAGTGGAAGACCCGTCACAGAACGCGTGAAGCTGAGCTGAAACTATGGATCCAGGAGCATAATGAATCCACCGCTGTATGCTTATACCGTCGATCCTAAGCAAGCTGTCCCGAAATGCTTGCCACCGTTCCGCAAGAGCATTAGGAATTTCGTTTTCTTGGCCATGGTTACCTCCTTCAAAATCAACTTCCCTGCGATGACCCAGCGGGTCGAACAGTCTTCCTATGCTCGACAGGATCGTCCTTTTGGTGTAACGAGCTGGTTGACCTGAAACTTAAAGCAGTCATTTGGGAGCCAATACATTCCCAGCGCCTTGATAGGATCCGTAGTGTCCCAGTTTAACGGTGTCCGACTGCACTGATGTTCTATTGGTATCTAGCGGACAATACTAGCTTCGTTGCTGGACCATTTACGCAACTCCATGCGAGCGGATTTTATCGCACCCTCTACCTGTGTTTGATTAATTGATGGATCCATCCGCCGCCCGCCATAAAATCCGCTGATACTGGACGTCTTCCGGATGCACATCGATACATTTTCTGTATATCCGCCGTGAAAACGAAACGATATTTCCGCCAATAGAGTATGACTGCCGACATGTCGTTCTGCAGGGTCGGTCCAGTCTAAAGAATGTCGTTTAAACGGTAGTATTTTTTTGGAAATTGGCATTAGAGGGTTAAGAAGGATCCTCAGTCGACCAAACAGCGAATTCTCGTCGATGCCTCCTCAAGGACTAGCAATGGACGATCTTGTATTATACTGTATTATACCCTAACCTAAACGCCTAAGAAAAGGCTTTTTTTTTCTTAAGAATGGGGAAGTAACATATCTATTCTACGCACAACTCCCCAACCACACTACACTATTGTACAAACTCACACACACACATTAATGCCTAAGTACAAAATGTAATCAAAGATCGAGAGCCCTTCGATTATTGTTATTTACGCACAGCGTCATGTTCCAAAGTCTAGACTCTGTGGCGAGCCAACGTCCCCTAAACATTCGATCACTTGCCAACTAAAATAACCAAAACTTCCGCCCACGCAATCGTCTCAGGTTTCTCCAATTAATCCTATTTTTCGGGAGTTCCGCTCTCCACGGGAGAATAGACGTTTATAACTTTATTCTCTTAATCTACGTTCTTAAGCTATCCCAATCTGCCTATATAAACGCAAACATGCCTCCATGAGTAAGTTCAGTACCGAGTACGCTGCGGGATGCTGGACACAATCCTGTGATGTGCATACATATCGAATAAACAAATTAGAACCTTGAGAACAATCACATTGTAGCACTTTGCAATAATGTTTATGAAAGACATTTCAATTCCCAAGCAAATCTCAAGTGCTCAGTAATCTGACCACACAAGAATGGTATTAAGACCAGAAGTGCAAAGTCGGCATAATTAACATGCGCGACTGCTCGATCTTTATGAGCACATGACTCTCTCAAACAGCGGCACTCTCGCTGCCTAAGTTAAGTACATAAGAATAAAGCAACGTCTCTGCCGACGGTTTCTCTGCTGGCGCAGACGGATTGCTTTTGGCTAGCTTTGACTCTTCAAGGCCAAGTATAATCTGAGTCTCAATCTGAATCTCTCTTTGAATTCCCGAATATACTATGTTAAGAAAACTTATTAAACAAACACTCAAAAAATGAATTAAATAAAAGTTATATTAATACACGACAACATTTAATGTTTTGCTATTAATACATGGCGACCGTGACATGGTCACTTAAGCCTGTAAAACAATAAAAAAAAAATGTGAAAATGTGAAAAAAGTGACCACTGAAAAAAAAAAAAAACAGTTAATTGTGACATTATTTGGACTCTGGAGGACTCTGGAGGACTCTGGAGGACTCTGATCCTATTGAGCAAAGGGATGCACAACAGAAGATGAAGAAGAAAAGAAGCGACAAAAGGATCTAGCTGCTCCAACAAAGAAGGCTAATAAAGAACCTTATAAAGACGGCAACTACAGAGGAAGATAAAAACAAACAAACCCAAAATCTGGAAGCGATTGAAGCTAAATTGTGCAGTGGTGCGCAATAACGCAGTTGAGGCTGTATTTAATACCAATGCCCCAATCTGCCTTAATATTAAAAATAAAAACCTCAAGCCGATGCGTGAAAACGCTGCTTGAAAAATACTAATCTCTGTTAGGCTTTTACTAAAAACATGTGTATGGTATTGAATATATAGAGCAAACTGTTGCGTACACCCTTTTCGGGAGATCGTAAGACTTTAAAGATTCAAAACCGGAATCTAAAAGCAGGGGAAGGGGTACCATCACCCCGTTGACTCAGTTGGATTGCGACAAAGAAAATGCAAGTCGACAATAAACGAGTCTCCGATGACCCGGTCAGATTGCAGAAAGTAAAGAAAATCAACACCAGTTCCGGGCACACTTCACCGAAGGGGGGTACTGACTCCCCAAAATAGGGGAAAGTGAGAAATATGATTCCTAGGTGGGAACACTTGTCATAGAAGACCAATAGATCAGAAAAAAAGCTCTATGCCGGTATAAAAAGACCATGGCTCACCAGTTAAAAAGGCAGAGAGTCAGTACCCGGGTAAACACCCGTAGTTCGTCGGTACCCGGGAAAACATCCGAAGTCAATATCCAGAGGTAGTCATCCGTACATCAAATACCCGGGCAATTATCCTTCTGTCCATCGGGGGGAAGACTCAGGGAAGACCTAGGTCCGCTCCTGTTTACCTTATTTATTAACGACCTTCCCTTAATAATAAATCATTCGCGTGTACTAATGTACGCTGATGATGTAAAATTATGCATGCAATATAAGGACATTTCTCGCCATTTGGACTTACAATCCGATCTAGATTGTTTTCAAACCTGGTGCCGTGATAACGTATTAAGCTGAAGTGGCTCTAAGTGTATAGTTAAGACGTTTTGTCGTGCCAACTCAATGCACGGGACTTACACTTTAAGTGGGTGCTCTTTGGACAGAATAACACATGTTGATGATCTTGGTGTTCTTCTGGGCCCTAAACTTAAATTTTCTGACCATATTTCGTCTATTGTCAATAAGGCCAGGGGTGTGCTTGGTTGTATAAAACGGTGGTCAAAGGAATTTGATGATCCTTACATGACCAAAACCTTATTTATTTCTCTAGTCCGTCCGATCCTAGAGTATAGATCACCTGTTTGGAGTCCACATGGTTCAAAAGAACTTCTTACTTTTTGCCTTACGGCGCCTTAATTGGGATGCAAACCTTAGATTACCTCCTTATTCAAGTAGATTAATGTTAATTATCTTACCCTCCTTAGCTAACCGTGGAACGATGCTTGGAACAGTCTTTATTTTTAACCTTATTCGTGGTGAAGTTGATAGTCCCGACTTGGTTAGTCGGCTAAACTTCACTGTTCCAAGCTGATTAACTATGAGTTGCATGATCCCTACAGAGTATTATAATAGATTCTATCCTATTATCTCTAATTCTGACTCTATGTCGTTCTTAAAGCGATCAATACTAACGTATTTAACAAATTTTTAGATCTTACTACTAGTATACATATATTTCCTCGTCCTTTACTGTCTTCTATATCGCGTCTATCTTCCCGCGATTCGAGCCGTACGATACACGGCAGCGCCCCTCGATCGGTTGGGCGGGAGGTGTGGCCGTGGGACTCGCGCGTTATAAAAAAAAAAAAAAGAGACCGAAAAGAAAACAGGACGAGAGTGGCAGAAGGCAACAAGTTGTGGATGCTGAGTTGTTGTTTAGCAACCATTAACCCCACCCGCTTGCTAGAGCCAAGGCTGGCGATCCCTTATAAAAGTACCTTATGTTTCGGACACCCTTTAGGATTAGTATGGCTTCAATAAAAAACAAGAGAGAACGCTATAGTCGATTTCCCCGACTATCTGATACCCGTTACTCAGCTAGCGAAGTGTGAAGAAGAGTCTTCATCACTGACAGTTTTTGACGGTTTGTGGGCCTTAGAGTGGGCGGTGCAAAAAGTTGTTTAGCAAATCGATAAAAATTTACAAGACTAATACAAAAATGAAAAAATATTAAAACTTTTTTTAAAGTGTGGGCGTGGCAGTTTTATGCGGTTTGTGGGCGTTAGAGTGGGCGTGGCAACAAGTTTTTTGGCAAATCGATAGAAATTCACAAGACTAATACAAAAATGAAAAAATATTAAAACATTTTTCAAAAGTGTGGGCGTGGCAGTTTTGGGCGGTTTGTGGGCGTTAGAGGGGGCGTGGCAACATGAATCGACAAACTTGCGCTGCGTCTATATCTCTGGAGTCTGTATGCTTATTCTCAACTTTCTAGCTATAATAGTTCCTGAGATCTCGACGTTCATACGGACAGACGGACAGACGGCCAGACGGACAGACGGACAGACGTTACATACTTTTCAACGAATCTAGTATACCCTTTTACTCTACGAGTAACGGGTATAAATATTTAGTTCGACTTCATGATATTAACAATTTTATTTCTTATAGTTCCTCATTTTATTCTCTTATTATTTTAATTAGAAATTATTAAGTTTTTAATTATGTTAGCTTACTCACTTTTATTTATTTATGATTGGCTAATTTTATTGGCGATACGAAATAAAAACAAAAACTCTGCTGTGGAAAATTATAACGTGAAGTAAATTTATAGTAAACTAGTTGGCACTATGCGCTTCGCCGCATGCAGTCTTAAAATTCAATGAAAAATTCCTAAAATTTGTTATATGAAAGTCATTTATTTTATTTGGTAATTGTTA
>NW_025225019.1:622500-632500 GCF_016746235.2 Drosophila teissieri | reverse complement strand
TCTTTATTTTTAACCTTATTCGTGGTGAAGTTGATAGTCCCGACTTGGTTAGTCGGCTATACTTCACTGTTCCTAGCTGATTAACTATGAGTTGCATGATCCCTACAGAGTATTATAATAGATTCTATCCTATTATCTCTAATTCTGACTCTATGTCGTTCTTAAAGCGATCAATACTAACGCATTTAACAAATTTTTAGATCTTACTACTAGTATACATATATTTCCTCGTCCTTTACTGTCTTCTATATCGCGTCTATCTTCCCGCGATTCGAGCCGTACGATACACGGCAGCGCCCCTCGATCGGTTGGGCGGGAGGTGTGGCCGTGGGACTCGCGCGTTATAAAAAAAAAAAAGAGACCGAAAAGAAAACAGGACGAGAGTGGCAGAAGGCAACAAGTTGTGGATACTGAGTTGTTGTTTAGCAACCATTAACCCCACCCGCTTGCTAGAGCCAAGGCTGGCGATCCCTTATAAAGTTACCTTATGTTTCGGACACCCTTTAGGATTAGTATGGCTTCAATAAAAAAATATTTAGTTCGACTTCATGATATTAACAATTTTATTTCTTATAGTTCCTCATTTTATTCTCTTATTATTTTAATTAGAAATTATTAAGTTTTTAATTATGTTAATTTATTCACTTTTATTTATTTATGATTGGCTAATTTTATTGGCGATACGAAATAAAAACAAAAACTCTGCTGTGGAAAATTATAACGTGAAGTAAATTTATAGTAAACTAGTTGGCACTATGCGCTTTGCCGCATGCAGTCTTAAAATTCAATGAAAAATTCCTAGAATTTGTTATATGAAAGTCATTTATTTTATTTGAAAATTGTTATTTTCAATCCAAAACAATTGGATAAACTATATTTTTCGTTGGTCCATTTGAAGCGAATACAAATAAAGAGTTTGGAATGCCAACTCTTGAACAGGCTACGTATAGCTGCCCATGAGAAAAACACGGCTCTTTCAAATTCAACCCGCATACTTGAAGCGTTTGTCCTTGTGCCTTATTGATAGACATGGCAAATGATAGACGCACTGGGAATAGCAGTCGCTTAAATTCAAACGGCATGTCTGTTGGTATCAACGGAATACGCGGTATGAGCACCATTTCTCCTTTCGCTTTTCCAGTCAATATCGTGGCTTCAATTAAATTCGGCATCAATTTTTTTACAACCAATCTTGTGCCATTGCACAATTTTGGTACATTTAAATTCCGTAGTAAAATAATTGACGAGCCGATTTTTAAGTTCAAAAATGCGGTGGCATACCAGGCGGTTCTAGGGAATTTAAAAATTCAACTGGATAATTCACTGCATCATCTTTCATTGCGCTAGATTTATATGATGTCAGTGCACCTGGCAATTTTTCTTGAATGTGAAAATTGATTTCATTGACATGTACATTTTTTGGTGACTGTAACGAACTGTTTTTCTTGTTTCGGCTCGCTACGGAATGCAACGGCTAGCTCAGAGATTTTGTTTGTTCGTCCCACCAAATTTATGATTTGTGTGATTGCCCGACCAAGAAGAAGACAGATTCTCAAATTTAATCACTTTTATTTATCGTCACTTGTTGACCAGGATTCGGTGATCCTCGCCGCTGGATGCACGTCGTTGCTCCCTCGTCGTCCTTCCGTCGTACGCCTGCGTCGCTGCCGACGGGGATCCGTACCGGCTCGCCTGGGGCTTAGGATGTTATGGGGCAGGGTGTATCGTCCACGAGCTAAGCTAGTGCTCCACTCCGAACCACCGTGCGACCACTGACTCCACCGTCCCTTCCTGCGTATGCCAGGCACTCGTTGCCCTCGCCGAAGGATAACCTGCGGGCTCGATCGGGGCTTAGGATGTTATGGGGCAGGGTGTATCGTCCACAAGTTAAGCTCGCGCTCTCCTCCGAACCACCGTTGCGACCACTGACTCCACCGTCCCTTTCTGACTACGCTAGGTCCTCGCCGAAGGATAGCCTGCGGGCTTGACCGGGGCTTAGGATGTTATGGGGCAGGGTGTATCGTCCACGAGTTAAGCTAGCGCTTCCCTCCGAACCACCGTTGCGACCACTGACTCCACTGTCCCTTTCTGACCACGCTAGGTCCTTGTGTTCGCTCGTCCTTCGCTGATCTTCACGTGCGGCGATCCACTCTGGATGCCCGCCTGACGCACTTGTGTTCCCGTCGTTTCACTGTCACTCGGTATCGACTCTTCGCGTACTTCTTCGCTTTCCGTATGGCTGCAATGCCCTCGCGTACTTCTTCTTGACTGTCCCGAGCTGCGCCGGCGCCGTCCCTTATATCGGCTGCGGGAATCCCGTTATTTCCCGTTTTGCACACGGCTCGCTCGGGTACAAGGTCCAAACATGTCCCGTTAGTTCACGGTGCGTCCTCTTTGTGCCTGTCCAAAGTCCGCACCGTTACCGTATGACCTCTACGCCCTTGGCGGGTTCGAGTCCAAGGTCCAGCGCGGTACCGTTAATTCACGGTCTCTCCGCTTTGCCGGGGTCCAAGGTCCATTATTTCCCGTTCGACCTGACCGCCCTTGGCTCCTCTCGCATTCCAGCCGTCTTCGCTGTTGCTATGCCGATCTCCTACACCCGGATTTGTGGGGAGTTTTAATACTCCTCACATCTCCCCCTTTCTTCGGAAGATTTCAAAAGAATGCTGCTTCCGGCGGTCCTCTGCTTCGGTGTCTCCTTGCATGGGCAACTTCCTCAATCACCACTCGTCGACCCTGCGCCCTTTGTTCTCAGCCTGGCAGTCGCAGCTTATTTGACCCCGTCGTTCAGCGTCTTGACTTGGCATCTTGAACCTCCTTGCGCCTTCCTGATCGCAGCCTTACGTCTCAGCGTATTCGAGCATCTCGACGTGGCATCTTGATCCTCACCGTTCCATCCTCCTCACGTCGACCTGCGCCTCCTTGATCTCAGCCCGGCAGCCTCAGCCTAGTAGACCTTGTCGTTCGACGTCTCGACTCGGCATCTTGATCTTTGCGCCCTTCTCCAGCCTCCTGTATCTGTTGCCTTCCGCTTCTCGTCACCAGCTCCGCATTTAAACTTGCCGCCTCTTCCTCGCTTCGCATCTCTGGCAACTCCACCGATACTCACCACGATCGACTTATCGATGTTGGCGACCGGCGTTGCCATCTCCGACTCCTACCGATATTGTCCCATCGCTGATTGCGCGATCGAGTTATCGATATTGGCGACCGGCGTTGCCACTTCCTGTTCCGATGTCGTGCCGATTGCTGCCAATAGTGTGGCAGCGTGTTGAAAATCAATTTAATATCCAGTATTTTTTTGCTCCCTATCGATCTCACTATCGATCGACCGCTATTATCGTAGCGCCCCCATCCCGATTTTCTCCAGACACGTGGATTTCGGAGTTGCAGCTCAATGGAGGTAAGTTTACGGAATTTATTGTAGAAACCGCCATATTTACACATCCTCTCTTTTTTTAGCTCCTCTTGCATGCCATGAAGCCCCTTAATGCTCCAGGGTTGCCGGCCCTGGACACGGGCACCCTGGAGGCCCTTCTTCTGGGATCTCGGATGAAATGCCCCTCCATGCTCCGGGCGGCTGCCCCTGGTCCTCAAGCGCCCTGGAGGCCTCCTCTTCCGTCTCCGCGCCTGCGGCAGCCTCGCGTCGACTTGCCGGCCCGCGTGCCTGGCCCCGCGTCCGATTGCTGGCCCGCGTGCCTGGCCCCGCGTCCGCTCGCTGGCCCGCGTGCCTGTTGGCTGCTGCAGATGTCTCGCACCTATTTTTTTACTGTGCAGCATGTGCCCTTACCCTCCCCTGACCCCCAACTCTCAGTTTCGTTTTCGTTTTTTTTTGTTTATTCGGGCACATAGACTTGGATGCCCCCGCCGCGACGCACTTTCAGACGGAACCGCTGGCCGTCCAGCGCGATCAGCTTGGCCCAGCGGTCCTTGTGGCTTCTTCTCGCCTGGGCCTCGGCCTCCTCGACCACTCTGGGTGGCCACTCCGCGCGCTCGAGCTCCTTCCAGGGCTTCCCGCCCAGCGACTGCTGCCTGCGGAGGCATGGTCGCTGCGGTGGCGATCTTGCCTCGGGGCACGATTCCTGCCGCGCGAGCTTCGGTGGTGGTGGTACGGGCCACACCCACGGACCCTTCTCCGGGTTCTCTCCCGCGTCCTCGACCTCTACCCGTGCGCGAACTTGCGGGTCGCGCGCTCGCTTCTCCACCGGCCTCCATCCGACCGCGCCCACCTCCTCCCACACGCGGGCCTCCGGCGTGTCCTCCGG
Organism: Drosophila teissieri; assembly: GCF_016746235.2. NCBI lineage: Eukaryota > Metazoa > Arthropoda > Insecta > Diptera > Drosophilidae > Drosophila > Drosophila teissieri. The sequence goes on along the minus strand of NW_025225019.1, from coordinate 628,235 downwards.
CGTGTCCTCCGGCGGTGCGGGCCACGTCCAGGTCACCGTTTGCTGGTGCCACCGGCGGCCGCCCAGGCCGATCGTGCGCAGCGTCTGCGCGACGTGCGCCTGGTCCACATCCCAGGACTGCTGCCGCTCGCACCGGGGCCCCTCCTCATCCTGGGGTGGCGGCGTCGGCGTGCGCGGCGGCGGCGGCGTCGGTGGTGCTGGCGGCGGTGTTGGCGTGCGTGGTGGCGGTGGTGGCTGCGGCTGCGCCGGTGGCGGCGTCGGCGGCAACGGCGGCTGCGGTTGCGGCGTCGGTGGCTGCGGCATCCCCGGGTGCTGCGGCTCCGGTGTCGGCGGCTGCTCCTGCTGCTGCTGCGTCGGCGGCTGTGACTGCGCCGGTGGCGGTAGCTGCGGCTGTGGCTGCGGCGTCGGTGGCTGCGGCACCTCCGGGTGCTGCGGCTCCGGTGTCGGCGGCTGCGGCTGCTCCTGCTGCTGCTGCGTTGGTGGCGGTGACTGCGCCGGTGGCGGCGGGGGCGGCTGTGGCTGCGGCGGCGGGGTCTGCGGCATCTCCGGGGGCGCCCCCGTTGGGCGCCCGATGTAACGAACTGTTTTTCTTGTTTCGGCTCGCTACGGGATGCAACGGCTAGCTCAGAGATTTTGTTTGTTCGTCCCACCAAATTTATGATTTGTGTGATTGCCCGACCAAGAAGAAGACAGATTCTCAAATTTAATCACTTTTATTTATCGTCACTTGTTGACCAGGATTCGGTGATCCTCGCCGCTGGATGCACGTCGTTGCTCCCTCGTCGTCCTTCCGTCGTACGCCTGCGTCGCTGCCGACGGGGATCCGTACCGGCTCGCCTGGGGCTTAGGATGTTATGGGGCAGGGTGTATCGTCCACGAGCTAAGCTAGTGCTCCACTCCGAACCACCGTGCGACCACTGACTCCACCGTCCCTTCCTGCGTATGCCAGGCACTCGTTGCCCTCGCCGAAGGATAACCTGCGGGCTCGATCGGGGCTTAGGATGTTATGGGGCAGGGTGTATCGTCCACAAGTTAAGCTCGCGCTCTCCTCCGAACCACCGTTGCGACCACTGACTCCACCGTCCCTTTCTGACTACGCTAGGTCCTCGCCGAAGGATAGCCTGCGGGCTTGACCGGGGCTTAGGATGTTATGGGGCAGGGTGTATCGTCCACGAGTTAAGCTAGCGCTTCCCTCCGAACCACCGTTGCGACCACTGACTCCACTGTCCCTTTCTGACCACGCTAGGTCCTTGTGTTCGCTCGTCCTTCGCTGATCTTCACGTGCGGCGATCCACTCTGGATGCCCGCCTGACGCACTTGTGTTCCCGTCGTTTCACTGTCACTCGGTATCGACTCTTCGCGTACTTCTTCGCTTTCCGTATGGCTGCAATGCCCTCGCGTACTTCTTCTTGACTGTCCCGAGCTGCGCCGGCGCCGTCCCTTATATCGGCTGCGGGAATCCCGTTATTTCCCGTTTTGCACACGGCTCGCTCGGGTACAAGGTCCAAACATGTCCCGTTAGTTCACGGTGCGTCCTCTTTGTGCCTGTCCAAAGTCCGCACCGTTACCGTATGACCTCTACGCCCTTGGCGGGTTCGAGTCCAAGGTCCAGCGCGGTACCGTTAATTCACGGTCTCTCCGCTTTGCCGGGGTCCAAGGTCCATTATTTCCCGTTCGACCTGACCGCCCTTGGCTCCTCTCGCATTCCAGCCGTCTTCGCTGTTGCTATGCCGATCTCCTACACCCGGATTTGTGGGGAGTTTTAATACTCCTCACATGACAATATTGCTCGTTCTGTCAACCAATTGTGATTTCTGTGATTTTGAATTATATTTGGAAAAACGCTTTCTATTAATTCGCCTTTAGATTGTTGAATTGTACAAAAATTATTTGGCAAAGTGATCAAGCCATTTGTATTTGTAACTTTGCCACTTCCGATTTCTAATAATTGCTTCGAAAACCGTTCTGCAGATTGATCATTGTGCAATTGAACACGCATGTTTATGTTCAATGTCAGTTTTTCCAAATAAAATATCCAATTTGATTTCCAAAAGCACAAAATTGAAAGAAAGAGAATAGCACTCTAGAACAAACTGATCAGAGAACAATGACATCCTATATTTCAGAAATGGAGTTGCAGCTTAAATCACTGAAATTTTAGATTCAATAAAGTGGTAAGTTGAACTGTGTAAATGATGTGGATCGTGCATTTGAGGTTAAATTTATCCCTCTTCGTCTTCCTCCTCCGCCTTCGTCTTCCACCTCTTCCTTCTTCTTCCTCCTCCTTCTTCTGACTTCTTCATGCTCCTTATCCTTCTTCCTTTTTCTTCTTCATCCTCCTACTTCCTCCTCCATCTTCTTAATCCTTCTCCTTCTTCTTCCTCCTCCATCTTCTTAATCCGTCTCCTTCTTCTCCCTTCTCCTTTTTCGTCTTCCTCCTCTTCCTTCTTCTTCTTCGTCCTTTTTTTTCTTCTTCATCCTCTTTCTTCTTCTTCTTCCTCTACCTTTTTCTTCTTCCTTCTTCATCTTCCTCCTCCTCCTTCTTCTGAAAACCTGCGTGTTTGTTGATGCTTTAGTCTTCTTGCTTTATTGCGTTCGGCTCGTGTATCTTCTAATTGATGAAGAAGAAGGAGGATGAGGATGAGGAAGTCGAAGAAGGTGGAAGTGGTGAGTTTAACCTCAAATGCACGGTACACATAATTAATCGTGGCTCGACGTCGCAGAGAACGGTTCGATCAAACGAACGACCGGTAGAGAACGGTGTTGGTTGTCGGAAGTTCGATCGTCGAACGATGTCATGCCGTCGGTCGAGAGTAAGAGAAGTTGGTGTGCAGTTGGGGAGTGCCAACAAGTCGAGTGTATGACAGAAAGGTGAAATGGTCTAGCCGAATGGTTCGATGCTAGATGTTATACAAAGCCGATTCGGTCGCATGTATTAGGCGGGGCACTGCAACGTACAGGGCGGCCGCCTAGCATGAGGAAGAATTCGGTTGATTAGAGGGAGGGGCGGTAACCATTCACACGTATTAGGCGGCGCACTGTAATGTACAGGGCGGCCGCTTAGCGTAGGGGTGGTTATCTGAAAATATATCGAGGAATATCAACAAGAATCAAAGTGGAAAGAATAAAAGAAGAATCCAGCGATCCAACCATAAACACGTATTAGGCGGCGCACTGTAATGCACAGGGCGGCCGCTTAGCGTAGGAATGGTTAGGATTAAGCATTACTCAACTTTACAAGTTAAGGGAGAACACCAGGGTGCAGGACTGTTCGCATTTGGTTTCGAGGCTGTATCGCACAGCCAAGGAGCTAGCTTCAGCATGCAGGGTGTTAGAGGGGAGCAGACAATACCATAGCAATGACTGTTCGCAATTGGTTGTGAGGCTGTACCGCACAGCCGAACAGCCAGCTTCAGCATGCAGGGTATTATACTAAATAAAATAAATAAAATAAATAAAATAAATAAAATAAATAAAATAAATAAAATAAATAAAATAAATAAAATAAATAAAATAAATAAAATAAATAAAATAAATAAAATAAATAAAATAAATAAAATAAATAAAATAAATAAAATAAATAAATAAATAAAATAAATAAAATAAATAAAATAAATAAAATAAATAAAATAAATAAAATAAATAAAATAAATAAAATAAATAAAATAAATAAAATAAATAAATAAATAAAATAAATAAAATAAATAAAATAAATAAAATAAAATAAATAAAATAAATAAAATAAATAAAATAAATAAAATAAATAAAATAAATAAAATAAATAAAATAAATAAAATAAAATAAATAAAATAAATAAAATAAATAAAATAAATAAAATAATAAAATAAATAAAATAAATAAAGTAAATAAAATAAATAAAATAAATAAAATAAATAAAATAAATAAAATAGAGAAAATTACTCATAATAATTAATTACAGAACTCCCTTTCACACACGGACACTCGAGGATCCACTACACACACTATATACAAGCAATTCGGAATTCAACACGTATCTTTAAGCAAACTACACAACTATACTAAGCACACAGCGATTCACCGCTTAACACAAACAACACACCTATTATTTTATTATTAATTAATAAGTCGGAATATTAAGATAAGGTACACAAGACATTAGCACTAACACAAACGATACATATACGGGAGATAACTATGTCGAATTCAACAGAAGGACAGGAGGTTAGAAAGCCAACGAGCGTACTAGAGGCCATCAAGGTAATAGACCTGGTGGAAATAATTCCGAAATTTGACGGTGAAGGGGGGAAGTTAGATAGTTTTGTGGCTGCAGTTGAGCAGGTATTAGGCCTGATTAGAGGGGAAGAAAGATCGAATATAGGAGTTATAGCGCTCCGAGCAGTTCGGAGTAAGTTAGTAGGAGCAGCAGATAAAGTCCTAGATTTGGACGAGTCAGAGTTAAATTGGGATCAGATCAAGAGAATATTGGTCTCCCACTTTAGGGACAAGAGATCAGAGCTGGACTTGATAATAGAACTGACCCATATCAAGGAGAAGAATCTAGAGGTAGAAGCCCTTTACACGAAGGTCATGACACTAAAGAAAGCTTTAGCGAGCCTGACCAAAACAGGCGAGAACAGTTGGTGTTGGAGGGGTCGTTGGAGTCGCGAGACAACGCCATTAAAGAAACTCAGAAACAGGATCAGGAGAAAGAGAAGCCCCAAACGTTGGAGGCTCACCGGGAGACGGGCATTTGTTCCCAGTATCAGTGGGGAGGGAACAACCCTCCTCCGTTTCGAATGCCGTTTCCCATACCAAATATGAGCGAATGGTCAGGTTTCGGATTTCCATACCCGATGATGGGCAACCCATTCAGGGCAGGTAATTTCAATCAGGGAGACGCTACAGGCTATCAGGGACCATATCGCAATTACCAGAACAGGAACTCCAGTGGAACGGTTATATTATTAAAGATATAAGAACAGCAACTATAGTAACGGGAATAACAGCAACGGCTATAATAGTAGCAATTATAACAAGGGCAATTATAACAACGGTTATAATGCCAACAATGCCAGAGGACAGTTAGCGATTGAACCGCCAACTATCACAGGAGGCAGCGGTCAGTCCAGGATGTCGAAGAATTCCAACAATTCGGGACAGTCCAGACAGTCGTTTAATTCAAGTGGCACTGCGGATAAGAACGGCAGTAGAGCCTCGGTCAGTGGCCAGCTACATAACATTCAAGAGGACGACGGAATTTTCCACAGTCAGCCTCGAACAATCCACAGCATATTTAGGACCCATTCAACGTTGCCCTATTTGTTAGTAAAGATTACTCCAGAAACATCAATAAAATTATTGATCGATACAGGATCTACCTTTTCTTTTATTCGACCAGAATTAGTGCACCCACAGTACGTGAGGAAATTAAAAGACCCAACAGCCATTAAAACCATCACGCAGTTGCATGAGGTTGAGAGGGAGGCATTTTTACCAATGTTCGTGGAGTTAGGCGGAGTTGGTAAAATAAGAATGTTCCTTTTTAAATTTCATCAATTCTTTGAGGGGTTGATCGGGATAGATATGGTACAACAGTTGAAGGCGGTTATCGATATGCAGAACGGGTGGTTTGAGGTAGCAAATGTGAAACAGAAGATTCAGTTTGAGGCCTACAGACTGTCAGAGTTGTATACGATAGAAGCCGAATCGAAAAGGGTTATCTGTCCCGTTACGACTGAACGATGGGGATTTCA
>NW_025225019.1:607500-617500 GCF_016746235.2 Drosophila teissieri | reverse complement strand
TATTATAATAGATTCTATCCTATTATCTCTAATTCTGACTCTATGTCGTTCTTAAAGCGATCAATACTAACGCATTTAACAAATTTTTAGATCTTACTACTAGTATACATATATTTCCTCGTCCTTTACTGTCTTCTATATCGCGTCTATCTTCCCGCGATTCGAGCCGTACGATACACGGCAGCGCCCTCGATCGGTTGGGCGGGAGGTGTGGCCGTGGGACTCGCGCGTTATAAAAAAAAAAAAGAGACCGAAAAGAAAACAGGACGAGAGTGGCAGAAGGCAACAAGTTGTGGATACTGAGTTGTTGTTTAGCAACCATTAACCCCACCCGCTTGCTAGAGCCAAGGCTGGCGATCCCTTATAAAGTTACCTTATGTTTCGGACACCCTTTAGGATTAGTATGGCTTCAATAAAAAAATATTTAGTTCGACTTCATGATATTAACAATTTTATTTCTTATAGTTCCTCATTTTATTCTCTTATTATTTTAATTAGAAATTATTAAGTTTTTAAATTTATTATTTATTCACTTTTATTTATTTATGATTGGCTAATTTTATTGGCGATACGAAATAAAAACAAAAACTCTGCTGTGGAAAATTATAACGTGAAGTAAATTTATAGTAAACTAGTTGGCACTATGCGCTTTGCCGCATGCAGTCTTAAAATTCAATGAAAAATTCCTAGAATTTGTTATATGAAAGTCATTTATTTTATTTGAAAATTGTTATTTTCAATCCAAAACAATTGGATAAACTATATTTTTCGTTGGTCCATTTGAAGCGAATACAAATAAAGAGTTTGGAATGCCAACTCTTGAACAGGCTACGTATAGCTGCCCATGAGAAAAACACGGCTCTTTCAAATTCAACCCGCATACTTGAAGCGTTTGTCCTTGTGCCTTATTGATAGACATGGCAAATGATAGACGCACTGGGAATAGCAGTCGCTTAAATTCAAACGGCATGTCTGTTGGTATCAACGGAATACGCGGTATGGCACCATTTCTCCTTTCGCTTTTCCAGTCAATATCGTGGCTTCAATTAAATTCGCATCAATTTTTTTACAACCAATCTTGTGCCATGCACAATTTTGGTACATTTAAATTCCGTAGTAAAATAATTGACGAGCCGATTTTTAAGTTCAAAAATGCGGTGGCATACCAGGCGGTTCTAGGATTTAAAATTCAACTGGATAATTCACTGCATCATCTTTCATTGCGCTAGATTTATATGATGTCAGTGCACCTGGCAATTTTTCTTGAATGTGAAAATTGATTTCATTGACAGTACATTTTTTGGTGACTGTAACGAACTTTTTCTTGTTTCGGCTCGCTACGGAATGCAACGGCTAGCTCAGAGATTTTGTTTGTTCGTCCCACCAAATTATGATTTGTGTGATTGCCCGACCAAGAAGAAGACAGATTCTCAGATTTAATCACTTTATTATCGTCACTTGTTGACCAGGATTCGGTGATCCTCGCCGCTGGATGCACGTCGTTGCTCCCTCGTCGTCTTCCGTCGTACGCCTGCGTCGCTGCCGACGGGATCCGTACCGGCTCGCCTGGGGCTTAGGATGTTATGGGGCAGGGTGTATCGTCCACGAGCTAAGCTAGTGCTCCACTCCGAACCACCGTGCGACCACTGACTCCACCGTCCCTTCCTGCGTATGCCAGCACTCGTTGCCCTCGCCGAAGGATAACCTGCGGGCTCGATCGGGGCTTAGGATGTTATGGGGCAGGGTGTATCGTCCACAAGTTAAGCTCGCGCTCTCCTCCGAACCACCGTTGCGACCACTGACTCCACCTCCCTTTCTGACTACGCTAGGTCCTCGCCGAAGGATAGCCTGCGGGCTTGACCGGGGCTTAGGATGTTATGGGCAGGGTGTATCGTCCACGAGTTAAGCTAGCGCTTCCCTCCGAACCACCGTTGCGACCACTGACTCCACTGTCCCTTTCTGACCACGCTAGGTCCTTGTGTTCGCTCGTCCTTCGCTGATCTTCACGTGCGGCGATCCACTCTGGGATGCCCGCCTGACGCACTTGTGTTCCCGTCGTTTCACTGTCACTCGGTATCGACTCTTCGCGTACTTCTTCGCTTTCCGTATGGCTGCAATGCCCTCGCGTACTTCTTCTGACTGTCCCGAGCTGCGCCGGCGCCGTCCCTTATATCGGCTGCGGAATCCCGTTATTTCCCGTTTTGCACACGGCTCGCTCGGGTACAAGGTCCAAACATGTCCCGTTAGTTCACGGTGCGTCCTCTTTGTGCCTGTCCAAAGTCCGCACCGTTACCGTATGACCTCTACGCCCTTGGCGGGTTCGAGTCCAAGGTCCAGCGCGGTACCGTTAATTCACGGTCTCTCCGCTTTGCCGGGGTCCAAGGTCCATTATTTCCCGTTCGACCTGACCGCCCTTGGCTCCTCTCGCATTCCAGCCGTCTTCGCTGTTGCTATGCCGATCTCCTACACCCGGATTTGTGGGGAGTTTTAATACTCCTCACATCTCCCCCTTTCTTCGGAAGATTTCAAAAGAATGCTGCTTCCGGCGGTCCTCTGCTTCGGTGTCTCCTTGCATGGGCAACTTCCTCAATCACCACTCGTCGACCCTGCGCCCTTTGTTCTCAGCCTGGCAGTCGCAGCTTATTTGACCCCGTCGTTCAGCGTCTTGACTTGGCATCTTGAACCTCCTTGCGCCTTCCTGATCGCAGCCTTACGTCTCAGCGTATTCGAGCATCTCGACGTGGCATCTTGATCCTCACCGTTCCATCCTCCTCACGTCGACCTGCGCCTCCTTGATCTCAGCCCGGCAGCCTCAGCCTAGTAGACCTTGTCGTTCGACGTCTCGACTCGGCTCTTGATCTTTGCGCCCTTCTCCAGCCTCCTGTATCTGTTGCCTTCCGCTTCTCGTCACCAGCTCCGCATTTAAACTTGCCGCCTCTTCCTCGCTTCGCATCTCTGGCAACTCCACCGATACTCACCACGATCGACTTATCGATGTTGGCGACCGGCGTTGCCATCTCCGACTCCTACCGATATTGTCCCATCGCTGATTGCGCGATCGAGTTATCGATATTGGCGACCGGCGTTGCCACTTCCTGTTCCGATGTCGTGCCGATTGCTGCCATAGTGTGGCAGCGTGTTGAAAATCAATTTAATATCCAGTATTTTTTTGCTCCCTATCGATCTCACTATCGATCGACCGCTATTATCGTAGCGCCCCCATCCCGATTTTCTCCAGACACGTGGATTTCGGGAGTTGCAGCTCAATGGAGGTAAGTTTACGGAATTATTGTAGAAACCGCCATATTTACACATCCTCTCTTTTTTTAGCTCCTCTTGCATGCCATGAAGCCCCTTAATGCTCCAGGGTTGCCGGCCCTGGACACGGGCACCCTGGAGGCCCTTCTTCTGGATCTCGATGAAATGCCCCTCCATGCTCCGGGCGGCTGCCCCTGGTCCTCAAGCGCCCTGGAGGCCTCCTCTTCCGTCTCCGCGCCTGCGGCAGCCTCGCGTCGACTTGCCGGCCCGCGTGCCTGGCCCCGCGTCCGATTGCTGGCCCGCGTGCCTGGCCCCGCGTCCGCTCGCTGGCCCGCGTGCCTGTTGGCTGCTGCAGATGTCTCGCACCTATTTTTTTACTGTGCAACATGTGCCCTTACCCTCCCCTGACCCACAACTCTCAGTTTCGTTTTCGTTTTTTTTTTGTTTATTCGGGCACATAGAATTGGATGCCCCCGCCGCGACGCACTTTCAGACGGAACCGCTGGCCGTCCAGCGCGATCAGCTTGGCCCAGCGGTCCTTGTGGCTTCTTCTCGCCTGGGCCTCGGCCTCCTCGACCACTCTGGGTGGCCACTCCGCGCGCTCGAGCTCCTTCCAGGGCTTCCCGCCCAGCGACTGCTGCCTGCGGAGGCATGGTCGCTGCGGTGGCGATCTTGCCTCGGGGCACGATTCCTGCCGCGCGAGCTTCGGTGGTGGTGGTACGGGCCACACCCACGGACCCTTCTCCGGGTTCTCTCCCGCGTCCTCGACCTCTACCCGTGCGCGAACTTGCGGGTCGCGCGCTCGCTTCTCCACCGGCCTCCATCCGACCGCGCCCACCTCCTCCCACACGCGGGCCTCCGGCGTGTCCTCCGGCGTGTCCTCCGGCGGTGCGGGCCACGTCCAGGTCACCGTTTGCTGGTGCCACCGGCGGCCGCCCAGGCCGATCGTGCGCAGCGTCTGCGCGACGTGCGCCTGGTCCACATCCCAGGACTGCTGCCGCTCGCACGGGGCCCCTCCTCATCCTGGGGTGGCGGCGTCGGCGTGCGCGGCGGCGGCGGCGTCGGTGGTGCTGGCGGCGTGTTGGCGTGCGTGGTGGCGGTGGTGGCTGCGGCTGCGCCGGTGGCGGCGTCGGCGGCAACGGCGGCTGCGGTTGCGGCGTCGGTGGCTGCGGCATCCCCGGGTGCTGCGGCTCCGGTGTCGGCGGCTGCTCCTGCTGCTGCTGCGTCGGCGGCTGTGACTGCGCCGGTGGCGGTAGCTGCGGCTGTGGCTGCGGCGTCGGTGGCTGCGGCACCTCCGGGTGCTGCGGCTCCGGTGTCGGCGGCTGCGGCTGCTCCTGCTGCTGCTGCGTTGGTGGCGGTGACTGCGCCGGTGGCGGCGGTGGCGGCTGTGGCTGCGGCGTCGGTGTCTGCGGCATCTCCGGGTGCGCCCACGTTGGGCGCCAGATGTAACGAACTGTTTTTCTTGTTTCGGCTCGCTACGGAATGCAACGGCTAGCTCAGAGATTTTGTTTGTTCGTCCCACCAAATTTATGATTGTGTGATTGCCCGACCAAGAAGAAGACAGATTCTCAAATTTAATCACTTTTATTTATCGTCACTTGTTGACCAGGATTCGGTGATCCTCGCCGCTGGATGCACGTCGTTGCTCCCTCGTCGTCCTTCCGTCGTACGCCTGCGTCGCTGCCGACGGGGATCCGTACCGGCTCGCCTGGGGCTTAGGATGTTATGGGCAGGGTGTATCGTCCACGAGCTAAGCTAGTGCTCCACTCCGAACCACCGTGCGACCACTGACTCCACCGTCCCTTCCTGCGTATGCCAGGCACTCGTTGCCCTCGCCGAAGGATAACCTGCGGGCTCGATCGGGGCTTAGGATGTTATGGGGCAGGGTGTATCGTCCACAAGTTAAGCTCGCGCTCTCCTCCGAACCACCGTTGCGACCACTGACTCCACCGTCCCTTTCTGACTACGCTAGGTCCTCGCCGAAGGATAGCCTGCGGGCTTGACCGGGGCTTAGGATGTTATGGGGCAGGGTGTATCGTCCACGAGTTAAGCTAGCGCTTCCCTCCGAACCACCGTTGCGACCACTGACTCCACTGTCCCTTTCTGACCACGCTAGGTCCTTGTGTTCGCTCGTCCTTCGCTGATCTTCACGTGCGGCGATCCACTCTGGATGCCCGCCTGACGCACTTGTGTTCCCGTCGTTTCACTGTCACTCGGTATCGACTCTTCGCGTACTTCTTCGCTTTCCGTATGGCTGCAATGCCCTCGCGTACTTCTTCTTGACTGTCCCGAGCTGCGCCGGCGCCGTCCCTTATATCGGCTGCGGGAATCCCGTTATTTCCCGTTTTGCACACGGCTCGCTCGGGTACAAGGTCCAAACATGTCCCGTTAGTTCACGGTGCGTCCTCTTTGTGCCTGTCCAAAGTCCGCACCGTTACCGTATGACCTCTACGCCCTTGGCGGGTTCGAGTCCAAGGTCCAGCGCGGTACCGTTAATTCACGGTCTCTCCGCTTTGCCGGGGTCCAAGGTCCATTATTTCCCGTTCGACCTGACCGCCCTTGGCTCCTCTCGCATTCCAGCCGTCTTCGCTGTTGCTATGCCGATCTCCTACACCCGGATTTGTGGGGAGTTTTAATACTCCTCACATGACAATATTGCTCGTTCTGTCAACCAATTGTGATTTCTGTGATTTTGAATTATATTTGGAAAAACGCTTTCTATTAATTCGCCTTTAGATTGTTGAATTGTACAAAAATTATTTGGCAAAGTGATCAAGCCATTTGTATTTGTAACTTTGCCACTTCCGATTTCTAATAATTGCTTCGAAAACCGTTCTGCAGATTGATCATTGTGCAATTGAACACGCATGTTTATGTTCAATGTCAGTTTTTCCAAATAAAATATCCAATTTGATTTCCAAAAGCACAAAATTGAAAGAAAGAGAATAGCACTCTAGAACAAACTGATCAGAGAACAATGACATCCTATATTTCAGAAATGGAGTTGCAGCTTAAATCACTGAAATTTTAGATTCAATAAAGTGGTAAGTTGAACTGTGTAAATGATGTGGATCGTGCATTTGAGGTTAAATTTATCCCTCTTCGTCTTCCTCCTCCGCCTTCGTCTTCCACCTCTTCCTTCTTCTTCCTCCTCCTTCTTCTGACTTCTTCATGCTCCTTATTCCTTCTTCCTTTTTCTTCTTCATCCTCCTACTTCCTCCTCCATCTTCTTAATCCTTCTCCTTCTTCTTCCTCCTCCATCTTCTTAATCCGTCTCCTTCTTCTCCCTTCTCCTTTTTCGTCTTCCTCCTCTTCCTTCTTCTTCTTCGTCCTTTTTTTCTTCTTCATCCTCTTTCTTCTTCTTCTTCCTCTACCTTTTTCTTCTTCCTTCTTCATCTTCCTCCTCCTCCTTCTTCTGAAAACCTGCGTGTTTGTTGATGCTTTAGTCTTCTTGCTTTATTGCGTTCGGCTCGTGTATCTTCTAATTGATGAAGAAGAAGGAGGATGAGGATGAGGAAGTCGAAGAAGGTGGAAGTGGTGAGTTTAACCTCAAATGCACGGTACACATAATTAATCGTGGCTCGACGTCGCAGAGAACGGTTCGATCAAACGAACGACCGGTAGAGAACGGTGTTGGTTGTCGGAAGTTCGATCGTCGAACGATGTCATGCCGTCGGTCGAGAGTAAGAGAAGTTGGTGTGCAGTTGGGGAGTGCCAACAAGTCGAGTGTATGACAGAAAGGTGAAATGGTCTAGCCGAATGGTTCGATGCTAGATGTTATACAAAGCCGATTCGGTCGCATGTATTAGGCGGGCACTGCAACGTACAGGGCGGCCGCCTAGCATGAGGAAGAATTCGGTTGATTAGAGGGAGGGGCGGTAACCATTCACACGTATTAGGCGGCGCACTGTAATGTACAGGGCGGCCGCTTAGCGTAGGGGTGGTTATCTGAAAATATATCGAGGAATATCAACAAGAATCAAAGTGGAAAGAATAAAAGAAGAATCCAGCGATCCAACCATAAACACGTATTAGGCGGCGCACTGTAATGCACAGGGCGGCCGCTTAGCGTAGGAATGGTTAGGATTAAGCATTACTCAACTTTACAAGTTAAGGGAGAACACCAGGGTGCAGGACTGTTCGCATTTGGTTTCGAGGCTGTATCGCACAGCCAAGGAGCTAGCTTCAGCATGCAGGGTGTTAGAGGGGAGCAGACAATACCATAGCAATGACTGTTCGCAATTGGTTGTGAGGCTGTACCGCACAGCCGAACAGCCAGCTTCAGCATGCAGGGTATTATACTAAATAAAATAAATAAAATAAATAAATAAAATAAATAAAATAAATAAAATAAATAAAATAAATAAAATAAATAAAATAAATAAAATAAATAAAATAAATAAAATAAATAAAATAAATAAATAAAATAAATAAAATAAATAAAATAAATAAAATAAATAAAATAAATAAAATAAATAAAATAAATAAAATAAATAAAATAAATAAAATAAATAAAATAAATAAAATAAATAAAATAAATAAAATAAATAAATAAATAAAATAAATAAAATAAAATAAATAAATAAATAAAATAAATAAAATAAATAAAATAAATAAAATAAATAAAATAAATAAAATAAATAAAATAAAATAAATAAAATAAATAAAATAAATAAAATAAATAAAATAAATAAAATAAATAAAATAAATAAAGTAAATAAAATAAATAAAATAAATAAAATAAATAAAATAAATAAAATAGAGAAAATTACTCATAATAATTAATTACAGAACTCCCTTTCACACACGGACACTCGAGGATCCACTACACACACTATATACAAGCAATTCGGAATTCAACACGTATCTTTAAGCAAACTACACAACTATACTAAGCACACAGCGATTCACCGCTTAACACAAACAACACACCTATTATTTTATTATTAATTAATAAGTCGGAATATTAAGATAAGGTACACAAGACATTAGCACTAACACAAACGATACATATACGGGAGATAACTATGTCGAATTCAACAGAAGGACAGGAGGTTAGAAAGCCAACGAGCGTACTAGAGGCCATCAAGGTAATAGACCTGGTGGAAATAATTCCGAAATTTGACGGTGAAGGGGGGAAGTTAGATAGTTTTGTGGCTGCAGTTGAGCAGGTATTAGGCCTGATTAGAGGGGAAGAAAGATCGAATATAGGAGTTATAGCGCTCCGAGCAGTTCGGAGTAAGTTAGTAGGAGCAGCAGATAAAGTCCTAGATTTGGACGAGTCAGAGTTAAATTGGGATCAGATCAAGAGAATATTGGTCTCCCACTTTAGGGACAAGAGATCAGAGCTGGACTTGATAATAGAACTGACCCATATCAAGGAGAAGAATCTAGAGGTAGAAGCCCTTTACACGAAGGTCATGACACTAAAGAAAGCTTTAGCGAGCCTGACCAAAACAGGCGAGAACAGTTGGTGTTGGAGGGGTCGTTGGAGTCGCGAGACAACGCCATTAAAGAAACTCAGAAACAGGATCAGGAGAAAGAGAAGCCCCAAACGTTGGAGGCTCACCGGGAGACGGGCATTTGTTCCCAGTATCAGTGGGGAGGGAACAACCCTCCTCCGTTTCGAATGCCGTTTCCCATACCAAATATGAGCGAATGGTCAGGTTTCGGATTTCCATACCCGATGATGGGCAACCCATTCAGGGCAGGTAATTTCAATCAGGGAGACGCTACAGGCTATCAGGGACCATATCGCAATTACCAGAACAGGAACTCCAGTGGAACGGTTATATTATTAAAGATATAAGAACAGCAACTATAGTAACGGGAATAACAGCAACGGCTATAATAGTAGCAATTATAACAAGGGCAATTATAACAACGGTTATAATGCCAACAATGCCAGAGGACAGTTAGCGATTGAACCGCCAACTATCACAGGAGGCAGCGGTCAGTCCAGGATGTCGAAGAATTCCAACAATTCGGGACAGTCCAGACAGTCGTTTAATTCAAGTGGCACTGCGGATAAGAACGGCAGTAGAGCCTCGGTCAGTGGCCAGCTACATAACATTCAAGAGGACGACGGAAATTTTCCACAGTCAGCCTCGAACAATCCACAGCATATTTAGGACCCATTCAACGTTGCCCTATTTGTTAGTAAAGATTACTCCAGAAACATCAATAAAATTATTGATCGATACAGGATCTACCTTTTCTTTTATTCGACCAGAATTAGTGCACCCACAGTACGTGAGGAAATTAAAAGACCCAACAGCCATTAAAACCATCACGCAGTTGCATGAGGTTGAGAGGGAGGCATTTTTACCAATGTTCGTGGAGTTAGGCGGAGTTGGTAAAATAAGAATGTTCCTTTTTAAATTTCATCAATTCTTTGAGGGGTTGATCGGGATAGATATGGTACAACAGTTGAAGGCGGTTATCGATATGCAGAACGGGTGGTTTGAGGTAGCAAATGTGAAACAGAAGATTCAGTTTGAGGCCTACAGACTGTCAGAGTTGTATACGATAGAAGCCGAATCGAAAAGGGTTATCTGTCCCGTTACGACTGAACGATGGGGATTTCATACTAAACAGAACCATATTAAAGGAAGACTTGGAAATTTCAAAAGGTATCTATAAGGCAGCGGCAGGGCAGACCTGGATGGAGGTGACGAATTATGCAGAGTCGGACCAGGAGTTATTTTTTGAAGAACCAATAAATGTTGTAGAATTTAAGTCC
>NW_025225018.1:0-63144 GCF_016746235.2 Drosophila teissieri | reverse complement strand
AGAAAAATGCAAGAAAAACTGGCCACAAATGCTGGATAATGCAATCTGGCAAAGGGGCAGGGGACATGCGAACTCACATATGGCCTGCTGTGGCACACATGTGCCACTTCCCCTCCTCCTTCTTCACCATCCCACCACCCCATCCAATAAATCATCCAGCGCATTTGTCGCCCTGCAAACTTTTCAATTCCCATTTTTAGCTCAAAGAAGCTGGGTCCGCAAAAATCGAATTTTGGAAATTTGAAAGGTGGAATCGTTTGCCATCGTTTGCCCATGTTTGCCCACCAATTAGTTTTTTTTGCCCACGTCCAGTTTTCAAAATATGAAATTTCGAAAATTTTCGAAAATTTTCGAACTTCAAAAAGTTGACTTTTTTTTTTTAAATCGCAATAACTTCGTTTGCCCACGTTTGCCCACCCTTTAGAATTTTGAAAAAACTTTTAGTTTAGAAAATATAAGCACTTAAGGAATTAAGCATTTTTCATACCTCAAAACTAAATATTTTCAAACTTTTTTTTTTTAAATCGCAATAACTTCGTTTGCCCACGTTTGCCCACCCTTTAGAATTTTGAAAAAACTTTTAGTTTAGAAAATATTAGCACTTAAGGAATTAAGCATTTTCCATACCTTAAAACTAAATATTTTCAAAAAAAATCGTTTGCCCATCCTTTAAAAATGCTTTTAATCGTTTGCCCACCCTTTAAAAATAGTTTTTTTCGTTTGCCCACCCTTAAAAAAATGTTTTCGTTTGCCCACCTCTTAAAAATAAATATTTTCAAAAAAAAAGTTTGCCCATCCTTCAAAAATGCATTTAATCGTTTGCCCACCCTTTAAAAATAGTTTTTTTCGTTTGCCCACCCTTAAAAAAAATGTTTTCGTTTGCCCACCTCTTAAAAATAAATATTTTCAAAAAAAAAGTTTGCCCATCCTTCAAAAATGCATTTAATCGTTTGCCCACCTTTAAAAATAGTTTTTTTCGTTTGCCCACCCTTAAAAAAAATGTTTTCGTTTGCCACCTCTTAAAAATAAATATTTTCAAAAAAAAAAGTTTGCCCATCCTTCAAAATGCATTTAATCGTTTGCCCACCCTTTAAAAATACTTTTTTTCGTTTGCCCACCTTAAAAAAAATGTTTTCGTTTGCCCACCTCTTAAAAATAAATATTTTCAAAAAAAAAGTTTGCCCATCCTTCAAAAATGCATTTAATCGTTTGCCCACCCTTTAAAAATAGTTTTTTTCGTTTGCCCACCTTAAAAAAATGTTTTCGTTGCCCACCTCTTAAAAATAAATATTTTCAAAAAAAAGTTTGCCCATCCTTCAAAAATGCATTTAATCGTTTGCCCACCCTTTAAAAATACTTTTTTTCGTTTGCCCACCCTTAAAAAAAATGTTTTCGTTTGCCCACCTCTTAAAAATAAATATTTTCAAAAAAAAAGTTTGCCCATCCTCAAAAATGCATTTAATCGTTTGCCCACCCTTTAAAAATACTTTTTTTCGTTTGCCACCCTTAAAAAAAATGTTTTCGTTTGCCCACCTCTTAAAAATAAATATTTTCAAAAAAAAAAGTTTGCCCATCCTTCAAAAATGCATTTAATCGTTTGCCCACCCTTTAAAAATAGTTTTTTCGTTTGCCCACCCTTAAAAAAAATGTTTTCGTTTGCCCACCTCTTAAAAATAAATATTTCAAAAAAAAAAGTTTGCCCATCCTTCAAAAATGCATTTAATCGTTTGCCCACCCTTTAAAAATAGTTTTTTCGTTTGCCCACCCTTAAAAAAAAATGTTTCGTTTGCCCACCTCTTAAAAATAAATATTTTCAAAAAAAAAAGTTTGCCCATCCTTCAAAAATGCATTAATCGTTTGCCCACCCTTTAAAAATAGTTTTTTCGTTTGCCCACCCTTAAAAAAAATGTTTTCGTTTGCCCACCTCTTAAAAATAAATATTGTTTTCCCATTCATAAGTTTGGATTCTTAAAAGTACCTGTGATGTAAAAAACAATTTACCTAAAAAATAAACCCTTTGTCACAGGTGCAACTGCAGACTGCATATTAATAACGACAAGTGGGAAATAGATTTACACGTAATATATTTAAGAAATCAAAAATCATGGTTGCTCTTAGAAACAGCAAACGTATTCAGTTATTGTTGATTTTCTTGTATTTACATTTTTGAGTAAATAAATACATATTGTCTGCGCTGCCACTGCCATCGACATAAGCCATCAGTTTTAAAATGTTTGCATCCTTGCATCTCAAAATTTGCGCGGAAATCTCTCTCTTTCTCTTTCTTACTCCCAAGAAACGATATCAGACCAGAGTGTCTTTGCCTATACATACATACATATCATACATATACATGTCATTCATATAAATAAAGCACACATACACATTTTCGTTTCCGCTATCTGCACTGGAAAAATCAAATTGAATAAAAAAATGAAAAACCATATTTTAATGCTTATGAAAACTCCAAATTATGTTGGATAATGATATGGTAAAGGAAACACATATTTGTTTTTGATTTTTTTGTATAATACATTTGTTTCTGGGTTGTATGTATGTGAACCAATTTTCTAGCAACGAAACGTACGACTAATTTTTAGCTATGTAGCTTTTCAGACGGGCAGCAAATGAACTGTTTAGCATATGAAATTGTTCTTGCCCAGCATAAGAACTAGTGAAGAATAAGCAGAATGCACAAAATTGTGTTTGTAATATGTACGTATGTATGCATTGTCAATGCGGCAAGTAACACGTGTGCGTGTGAAAACGAAAAAAACTATTTTTAACAGGTGGGCAAACGATTAAAAGCATTTTTAAAGGATGGGCAAACTTTTTTTTTTGAAAATATTTATTTTTAAGAGGTGGGCAAACGAAAACATTTTTTTTAAGGGTGGGCAAACGAAAAAAACTATTTTTAAAGGGTGGGCAAACGATTAAATGCATTTTTGAAGGATGGGCAAACTTTTTTTTTGAAAATATTTATTTTTAAGAGGTGGCAAACGAAAACATTTTTTTAAGGGTGGGCAAACGAAAAAAAACTATTTTAAAGGGTGGGCAAACGATTAAATGCATTTTGAAGGATGGGCAAACTTTTTTTTTGAAAATATTTATTTTTAAGAGGTGGGCAAACGAAAACATTTTTTTAAGGGTGGGCAAACGAAAAAAAGTATTTTTAAAGGGTGGGCAAACGATTAAATGCATTTTGAAGGATGGGCAAACTTTTTTTTTTGAAAATATTTATTTTTAAGAGGTGGGCAAACGAAAACATTTTTTTAAGGGTGGGCAAACGAAAAAAACTATTTTTAAAGGGTGGGCAAACGATTAAATGCATTTTTGAAGGATGGGCAAACTTTTTTTTTTGAAAATATTTATTTTAAGAGGTGGGCAAACGAAAACATTTTTTTAAGGGTGGGCAAACGAAAAAAAGTATTTTTAAAGGGTGGGCAAACGATTAAATGCATTTTTGAAGGATGGGCAAACTTTTTTTTTTGAAAATATTTATTTTTAAGAGGTGGGCAAACGAAAACATTTTTTTTAAGGGTGGGCAAACGAAAAAAAGTATTTTTAAAGGGTGGGCAAACGATTAAATGCATTTTTGAAGGATGGGCAAACTTTTTTTTTGAAAATATTTATTTTTAAGAGGTGGGCAAACGAAAACATTTTTTTTAAGGGTGGGCAAACGAAAAAAAGTATTTTTAAAGGGTGGGCAAACGATTAAATGCATTTTTGAAGATGGGCAAACTTTTTTTTTTGAAAATATTTATTTTTAAGAGGTGGGCAAACGAAAACATTTTTTTTAAGGGTGGGCAAACGAAAAAAAGTATTTTTAAAGGGTGGGCAAACGATTAAATGCATTTTTGAAGGATGGGCAAACTTTTTTTTTTGAAAATATTTATTTTTAAGAGGTGGGCAAACGAAAACATTTTTTTTAAGGGTGGGCAAACGAAAAAAACTATTTTTAAAGGGTGGGCAAACGATTAAATGCATTTTTGAAGGATGGGCAAACTTTTTTTTTTGAAAATATTTATTTTTAAGAGGTGGGCAAACGAAAACATTTTTTTTAAGGGTGGGCAAACGAAAAAAAGTATTTTTAAAGGGTGGGCAAACGATTAAATGCATTTTTGAAGGATGGGCAAACTTTTTTTTTTGAAAATATTTATTTTTAAGAGGTGGGCAAACGAAAACATTTTTTTTAAGGGTGGGCAAACGAAAAAAACTATTTTAAAGGGTGGGCAAACGATTAAATGCATTTTTGAAGGATGGGCAAACTTTTTTTTTTGAAATATTTATTTTTAAGAGGTGGGCAAACGAAAACATTTTTTTTAAGGGTGGGCAAACGAAAAAAAGTATTTTTAAAGGGTGGGCAAACGATTAAATGCATTTTTGAAGGATGGGCAAACTTTTTTTTTTGAAAATATTTATTTTTAAGAGGTGGGCAAACGAAAACATTTTTTTAAGGGTGGGCAAACGAAAAAAACTATTTTTAAAGGGTGGGCAAACGATTAAATGCATTTTTGAAGGATGGGCAAACTTTTTTTTTGAAAATATTTATTTTTAAGAGGTGGGCAAACGAAAACATTTTTTTAAGGGTGGGCAAACGAAAAAAGTATTTTAAAGGGTGGGCAAACGATTAAATGCATTTTTGAAGGATGGGCAAACTTTTTTTTTTGAAAATATTTATTTTTAAGAGGTGGGCAAACGAAAACATTTTTTTAAGGGTGGGCAAACGAAAAAAACTATTTTTAAAGGGTGGGCAAACGATTAAATGCATTTTTGAAGGATGGGCAAACTTTTTTTTTGAAAATATTTATTTTTAAGAGGTGGGCAAACGAAAACATTTTTTTTAAGGGTGGGCAAACGAAAAAAAGTATTTTTAAAGGTGGGCAAACGATTAAATGCATTTTTGAAGGATGGGCAAACTTTTTTTTTGAAAATATTTATTTTTAAGAGGTGGGCAAACGAAAACATTTTTTTTAAGGGTGGGCAAACGAAAAAAACTATTTTTAAAGGGTGGGCAAACGATTAAATGCATTTTGAAGGATGGGCAAACTTTTTTTTTTGAAAATATTTATTTTTAAGAGGTGGGCAAACGAAAACATTTTTTTAAGGGTGGGCAAACGAAAAAAAGTATTTTTAAAGGGTGGGCAAACGATTAAATGCATTTTTGAAGGATGGGCAAACTTTTTTTTTGAAAATATTTATTTTTAAGAGGTGGGCAAACGAAAACATTTTTTTTAAGGGTGGGCAAACGAAAAAAACTATTTTTAAAGGGTGGGCAAACGATTAAATGCATTTTTGAAGGATGGGCAAACTTTTTTTTTGAAAATATTTATTTTTAAGAGGTGGGCAAACGAAAACATTTTTTTTAAGGGTGGGCAAACGAAAAAAACTATTTTTAAAGGGTGGGCAAACGATTAAATGCATTTTTGAAGGATGGGCAAACTTTTTTTTTTTGAAAATATTTATTTTTAAGAGGTGGGCAAACGAAAACATTTTTTTTAAGGGTGGGCAAACGAAAAAAACTATTTTTAAAGGGTGGGCAAACGATTAAATGCATTTTTGAAGGATGGGCAAACTTTTTTTTTGAAAATATTTATTTTTAAGAGGTGGGCAAACGAAAACATTTTTTTTAAGGGTGGGCAAACGAAAAAAAGTATTTTTAAAGGTGGGCAAACGATTAAATGCATTTTTGAAGGATGGGCAAACTTTTTTTTTGAAAATATTTATTTTAAGAGGTGGGCAAACGAAAACATTTTTTTTAAGGGTGGGCAAACGAAAAAAACTATTTTAAAGGGTGGGCAAACGATTAAATGCATTTTTGAAGGATGGGCAAACTTTTTTTTTGAAAATATTTATTTTTAAGAGGTGGGCAAACGAAAACATTTTTTTAAGGTGGGCAAACGAAAAAAACTATTTTTAAAGGGTGGCAAACGATTAAATGCATTTTTGAAGGATGGGCAAACTTTTTTTTTGAAAATATTTATTTTTAAGAGGTGGGCAAACGAAAACATTTTTTTTAAGGGTGGGCAAACGAAAAAAACTATTTTTAAAGGGTGGGCAAACGATTAAAAGCATTTTAAAGGATGGGCAAACGATTTTTTTGAAAATATTTAGTTTTAAGGTATGGAAAATGCTTAATTCCTTAAGTGCTAATATTTTCTAAACTAAAAGTTTTTTCAAAATTCTAAAGGGTGGGCAAACGTGGGCAAACGAAGTTATTGCGATTTAAAAAAAAAAAGTTTGAAAATATTTAGTTTTGAGGTATGAAAAATGCTTAATTCCTTAAGTGCTTATATTTTCTAAACTAAACGTTTTTTCAAAATTCTAAAGGGTGGGCAAACGTGGGCAAACGAAGTTATTGCGATTTAAAAAAAAAAAAGTCAACTTTTGAAGTTCGAAAATTTTCGAAAATTTTCGAAATTTCATATTTTGAAAACTGGACGTGGGCAAAAAAAACTAATTGGTGGGCAAACATGGGCAAACGATGGGCAAACGATTCCACCTTTCAAATTTCCAAAATTCGATTTTTGCGGACCCAGCTTCTTTGAGCTCCCATTTTTGGCTGTAGTCTTTTATTGTTGCCCTGTTGTTGGTGCTGCTGCAGGCAATCGAAACGCAAAAAATTGTAAAATCAAATTATTTACAATTTGCAAGGGCCAGATGCTGGACAGGGCCATGCCACGCAGCAAGTGGCACATTTTTAATTTGATTAAATAACGAAAACAACGCACGGGCTAAAGAGAATTGTCTCCTGCAGACGAAGGGATACTGAAATGCACTCCGGGAGAGCTCCGAACCTTAATTTCGGTAATTGAGTTGGAAAATATAGTTGTGGCGATGAAAACAAAACTAACAACTCCTAGCAACGTCCATACATTTGGAAACGAATGTATTAAAATCCATTGCACAACTAAGCCCTTACCTCGGACGCTTCGAAAAATAGTTAATTAAAATTAGGCAAGTGCTTGGGAAATGTGGCAGACTGGGACGAAAATTCGCATAAAGGTGCCGTCCATCGTCGGCATCGTGCAATTTCACTAATTAAAAATGCATGATTTAGAAATAAGAACCACTGCAAACAACAACAAATATCTCTGTCTACTGCCCTGACAATTCTAGGCGAGAGAGCAACCCACATTTCTGTTTCTTTCTATGCAATTTGCGTATGGCTGCCAAGAAATGAAAAAGTGTACAGAAAAGCGAACAATTTAAAGAAATCCAAGCAGCCAGGCCCAAAAACAAAGAAAAAGGTGCTCTTTTGCGCACTCCGTCGCTCCATTGCATGGCAAAGTTGTTTATTTTCCCTCCCAGTTTCCAGTTTTCATTTTTCATAAATTAATTAACTGCATCACGACTTTGGACGCGACTGCAACTCAGTCTATTTTGACTCAGACCCAGCGACTGAGTGCGACATTCGTCATGAAAATAAGGGCCAAAGTTAATTAGAGACGCTGGAAAATATCAAAAATATATACTTGGCAAACAATGGCAACTCTGGCCGTGCACTACTCTCTGCCATAAATGCTATGCACTTTTGTGTCGCTGACTGTACCAACCCAGAGATTTTATACTCAATTTTTTAATAATGAATAATGGCAATTATGACCGGCTTGCAGATTAATGCGATGATGACTCCAATCAATCACAAACGGCAATTAAGTTCAATATTATTAAGCTTGTTTTGCTTCTCCAATTTATATTAATATATTAAATGCTGAAAATGCAGCGCATATTTTGTTCATTGCATTGTATTGTTTTAAAGTTTGGTTACAAACTTAATCTACAAATCCCTAATGGTTCCCTCTTGTCGAGGGAATTCATGAGACCAAACCTATCCCAATAATACATTAGTTTTATTTTATCCTATTTTATACCATAAAACAAACTCTCCGCTCTTTAAACGCAATTATGCTTCATATGGATACGGCTGTCGAGATTTGTGTTCAATTCATTTTCAAGCCAACTCAGTTGACGGTACATGGCTGTTTATTGCCGCGCTGAACTGGCGTTTCTTGTTCTGTTTTTCCTGTTCGCCACTTGATTTGCATTGCGCTTCAAATATATTCACATCTGTGCGGCAGTTGAAAAAGGCGCATAAATCATGCTAATCTATAACTATCGATCAAAAGACCAGCAACAGCGACAAACGACAGCCTTAGTCTGTCGGCGCCGCACAAAAGTGTCTTGGGAATTTATTGCCCGAATCCTTGTGCTGGCAAGAAAAAGAAAAGGCAAATGTGTAGAACTCGCATTTGCATTTACACAATATTTATACTTGCACATTCTGTAAAAGCCCAAAAGTGCGCCATTACTTACGAGATCCGCGATCGGCAAAGGGATTCCACACCAGGTAGCCAAATCTCTGCTAGAAAGACTCTACCCCTCTCCATTTCGCCTTAATTTGCTTTCTTTGTGTGCTTGGCTGCTGCTTCTGCAATAAATTGTCGCGTCTAAACATATTTCTGGCCTTTTTGCCAATTTTCGACTGCACATCATGTAACGAGCCCCTCCCGCACACCTCAATGCACACACAGCGCCTGTCGCCTTAGATGCACCTGCCTCGGCCCTCAAATCTTGATGGCATAAAAATAATATGCAACAACGACGAAAGACTTATAATTAAATGGATGCCTGGGCCAACACGCTGCAAATCAGCCTCTGCTGGGCAACAGACTGAAAAAGATAAATGACGGATTGCCTACTCAACACGTGCTGGGGAATTGGGCTGGGGGGAGCCCAACTGGCCAAGATCTCTGAAGTGGCAAGCCTCTCATCTCATCGCATCGAAACTTAACTCAACTCAAGAAACAAAAAAGACGCTGCGTATCTGTGTACAGCCTTCTCTGCATTGTTGTTGGCTACTAATGTCGTTGAATAATAGTTTTGGTAATGGCTGTTGGCTGTTATTAAATAAATAAGCAGCTATTTGGGTTTGTTTTTCTATCTCTTTGTTTAGTGCCGCTCTTAGCTCTTGACTACTTCGACTGCAGTAAATAAGTGAGTGAAATAAAAAGGCTGGTGTTCAATAAATATCTTCAATTATAGAGATATTGCTCTCAAGCAATAGCAAGCTTGAATAAACGCCAAATCCGAACCAGCGCAACAATTGCTTTTGCCGTACTTTGATAAATATTGATTAAACAATATTTGAATGGAACTATTATCGCATCATTTACGTCAATTGAACTCTCAATTCACATATTTTTTCACAGCAAGAGAATCGCTTCGGGGTATTTATGCTGAGCAATTGCTATCAAAACATTTCCCTTGATTAAAGCACACACAATGCGCTGTTGTCCTCGATTTGTGGTTAATTTCGTCCCGGTAAATATTTTAATATTTATTTTTATATGCCATCATTTTGCAACTGGTTTAACCTGTCGCCCCGCAGGCCGAGTTGCTATGCAAAAAAAGCCCGTTGAATGTCCGTTTCTTCGTGCAGCATTTAAATATGATATAAATGCGATGTGTGTTCGAATTTTGTTTTTGTGGTCAATGCAAGTAGTGTATTTTATTTGTTTTTGTTTTTATTGCTCATATCTGGGAGCCGTAATGATTGTTTAACAACCGATGCCTTACTTCGTCTCGTTTTTATGGCCCTGTGTTTATATCTCTACGCATTTATATACAATCATATATCCCCGACTCCCACGCGACTTTTCACTCACTGCCCCATTTCATAAATGCAATGGCGTAATGCGTGACGTGGCGCGTATTTAATTATAATTTGCATACAAAATTCACGCGTTAATGTGTAATTTTTTCAATAATGTTCGCTCTGGCTGGGTTGCCCTTTGTTTGATTTCCCATTCTGCGCCTGCCATCACAGTTATTGATTTTGTGCAAATTGAAAACGAGGTCCATAAATATTTAAGATGTCAGAGCTCAATGGTGTGCATAAAAGCGTTTATATTCTGACCACTTTGATTGGACGTCGCAGGAGTGGTGTGACTCCAAAGACTAAGCTTTCTGTTTTACATCTATACAGACATATTAACTTATAAATATATGTCTATACAACTTTTAATGGGGTGGCATAGAGTCCATGGAAGCCAGTCTTTTTGTTAGATTTTTAAAATACTTTAAAATGAAATACAGTTTAGCTTACCTTTCCTTGCATAATCAGCCTTATTGTGAGTGTCACCGAAGGATCCTCGTGTTTGATGGACGCACCGCCCGCACTGCTGCTCGTGTTATTGTCTTCCATGGTATCTATTTTGCCGGCTTTGTCTTAACGCGATTTGGATGAAAATGTATGTGGATCTGACCGTACTCGGCGGTCTGTATCGCTGCAATTGCCTTTTGCGGGATCCTCTTCCGATTATGTTGTGGGTTTTGTAAATATAACTTTGCTATGCGAGTATATCAATCATAAATGACCAATACACGTACTAAACATATAGATATTTTGGCTACTTTGCTTGCGTATGCGTATTTTTTTTTCTAGATAAACTTAAATTGGTGGTGTCTTTTACTAGTCGTACTACGTTGTTGGCTTAAGCTCGATGCGTTCTCTCTGCTGCTCGTATCTTCAAAGTTATCATTCAAATGCAACAAATAATCACGGCTACGAAAATATTTCTTGTATTCACGTGTTCAATGTTTTCGTATATTTATTGTTGAGCAAAAATACTGTTGCTTAGCTTATGCATTTAGAGATGTACATTTGTTGGGTGCCTAAGCTGCAAACAGACATAAGAAATTGAAACGGTTAGTGAGGCACGCATAAATCATTTTAGGCATTTTTAAAATGTAATTTGCCATTTGAAAAATTTTTAATTTTCCACTCGGCCCAATAAATCACGAAATTAGTCAAATTGGTTTATGCTCAGAGTGCCAGCAATGCATTTAATCTCATTCCCATGCTGAGTTCACGACTTCCGGCAGTTTTGGCTGAGCTGAACAACGACAATACGGACGGGACGAGAGGTATCCTACCCTACCGGACTCGTTCATCAACCACATTCTTCTGGCAGAGAGTTGGCCACTGTCCTGGGCCTGTTTGTAATTTTGATATGAAATTCTTCTTTCTCTGGTTGTTCGGACTTTTTTTTGAACCTGCGCCAAGTTTTTCCGCATATTCCAAACGTTGCGCCTCATATGAGAGTGTAGTTGAGCTACAAATATATACATATAATATTGATGTACTCCCGGTGCTGTTGCTGGGACGTTTCTTACGCTTGAAATCACTTCATATGAAATTTAGTACAGATACTCGTACAAATTTTCGCTGGTTTCCTTCTGCCCCGCCCCTATCAAAGAATTCCCAGCATAACTCGATGTACCCCGTGTTCACATGCATATGTACGAATATGTACAAATGTTCCCGGCTAAATCGGCATCAAGCAAAAATGATTCCCGGGGGGCACAAGAAATATTTGCGCAGCGACCAACGCGAAGACTACCAAAAGCTTTCTGTCATTTCCCGCGGCTTCACTCCCCACCCCTGCACCACACATACCCATTCCCATCAGGGATGCATGATGGCAGAGTTGTTTATGAAATTATGCGCACTAATTCCCCATGCAACGGTGGCTCAGCTCACCTAGGCAGAAAGAGGAATACCGTTCTGAAGTTCGGTCTTCCCGTCAAAAATGCGCATATTTTGTCCGAGTCCGCTGCACTTAACTTTTGCCTGGATAACTGGCTAAATCGAAAAAGCTCCTCCACGGCCACGCCTAATTTGAAGTATGCCCTAAGAAACCTATCCTGGGAAACGGCAAGCCATCTGTCGCATTGCAGAGCCGGCCCGGTTCTCTTCCTACACAATCTCATTACAGCTGCTATCAACCCATGATCAAAGAAATCCCTCCGCCTTATATGTCCAAAGTTATTGAGTTCCTTTCATCCTCCATTCTTATTGTTATACCCGTTACTCGTAGAGTAAAAGGGTATACTAGATTCGTTGAAAAGTATGTAACAGGCAGAAGGAAGCGTTTCCGACCATATAAAGTATATATATTCTTGATCAGGATCAGTAGCCGAGTCGATTTGGCCATGTCCGTCTGTCCGTCCGTATGAACGTCGAGATCTCAGGAACTACAAAAGCTAGAAAGTTGAGATTAAGCATACAGACTCCAGGGACATAGACGCAGCGCAAGTTTGTCGATTCATGTTGCCACTCTAACGCCCACAAACCGCCCAAAACTGCCACGTCCACACTTTTGAAAAATGTTTCGATATTTTTTCATTTTAGTATTAGTCTTGTAAATTTCTATCGATTTGCCAAAAAACTTTTTGCCACGCCCACTCTAACGCCCACAAAACCGCCAAAAACTGTATGTGCTGAAGACTCTCCTTCGCACTTCGAATAGCTGAGTAACGGGTATCAGATAGTCGGGAAACTCGACTATAGCGTTCTCTCTTGTTTTCATGTTTGTTTTGTTTATGTAAGCCAATTGTAGTCCAAATGCAAATAAAAGTAAACTATTTAAATAATATAATTATACCCGTTACTCGTAGAGTAAAAGGGCATACTAGATTCGTTGAAAAGTATGTAACAGGTAAAAGGAAGCGTTTCCGACCATAAAAAGATTATATATTCTTGATCAGGATCAATAGCCGAGTCGATCTGGCTATGTCCGTATAAACGTCGAGATCTCAGGAACTATAAAAGCTAGAAGGTTGAGATTAGGCATACAGATTCTCTACAGACATAGACGCAGCTCAAGTTTGTTGACCCATGCTGCCACACCCACTCTAACGCCCACAAGCCGTCCAAAGCTGCCACGCCCACTCTTTGGGAAAATGTATTAATATTTTTTCATTTTTGTATTAGTGTTGTAAATTTCTATCGATGTGCAGAACATGTGCCACGCCCACCCTAACGCCTAGAAACCCACTCTTTTTAAAAATGTCTAATTTTTTTTTCTTAGAAAGCAAAGAGTGTGGTTCTTTCAGAGTGCCTTGTGTGTATGTTTACTAGGCTTATATTCTACGAATCCTTTTACCAGTCTGTCCGTATCAAAGATGAACTCAAATTAGAAATAACATATCTAGCTTCGTCCTGCCTAACTGAGCTGCCAGTATGTAAATTGCACTATACATAGGTATGACAATAGAAGCACCATTGGAAACCAGTCATTTTCCCTGCCATCGCATCCCATCCACCGAACGAACCCATGTTAATATCTATTGCTCGACTCTGGAGAACGCCCGCAGTGATGTCTTACGGTTGCACACCAGGGAATACCGAAGATGAAGGTCGGAGGCGGAGAAGAAGTTCCGCAGCAGGAGCCGGCAGGGTAAAAACAATGACAGTTCAGGTTTCACACAATAGGAGTTTTTGTGGGGCAAGGATTAGAAGAGGGGTCCGCGAGTGTCCAAGCCAAGTGCAATCCAAAAACAAAAATACGTTTTGTTGAAGGAATGTGACCAGAAAGGATGGTCTGTGAAAAATGAAGATGTCTCAACGAAACTCTATTCTTTAGACCCATCCAACTCGTTTTCGTCTCTCAACTCATTATCAATCATACGCACTGTGTGACAGACAGACAGATAGACGTACTTTAGCTTCAACTCCGACTGTATTCCCACTTTTTAATGAATTTTTCTTGGTGCAGAAGGAGCATAGCATAACTAGTTTTCTTTTAATTAACTCGACATAAAAATGCCAATGTATGTAATGGCAGCCAAACCAGTTAGCTTTCTAATTTTCTTTGGCTTTCCACACGCACACACCGAGGATGGCAGAGATAGTAAATGTGGATTGGCTGTGTGAAAAGATTTCTAATTTCCTGCAAGATAAAAAAAAAGCCACAAATCACAAAGAATCTGCTCATCCGTTCTCTGTTCTTGTTCTCCCCAGCCAACTTCAAAAGAGTTGGCAAATTGGAGTAACCCCGACATAAACTTTTGTTTCTAACTCATTAACATTCTCAGCCATTTCAATTCAATTCATAATTCTGGTAAGCGGGACAGCAAAATATGGTTTAATATACCGAAGGACCTAGGATTTTTCATTTACATGTTGGACCACCTCAAACAAAAATAAAACATATACACAGACACAATAAATGCTAAATGCTGAACGCGACACACACATGTCTCAAAAGTGCTGTCATGTGCTCGACGATGAGTTGGGAAACGGAAAAACGGAGTGGAAGAGCGACTTTGTTGACGCCGTTGACTTTATACGTCAATTTCATCGCCGTCGTGAGGAGTTTTCGTTTCGTTTATAGCAGTCAAGGGAAAATGAGAGGAGGCACTGTGGCAGGGAACCGGGGTTTGGGCTGCAAGCAAACGTCAACAGCAGGCGGAGGAGGCTGTGACTAGAAGGCTTTCACCCCGGCTGTCTTTCCTAGTCACCAGACCAGGCTCCTATGTCAAGTTGTCGTTGCCGTCGACGTCGTTGTTGTGGCCAAGTCAACCGCATCATCATCGTCATCGCCGCTGTCTCTGCCTTTAACTACACTTTCGTTACACTGCTCACTTTTGCTAACTGTATGTTTTCGCTATTCTGCAAATATCCTGGAATATTGTTTATTTACCTAATTAGTTATCAAAACGTTTGATGAGCGGTACCAAAAGGAAAAATCGGACTAGTTGTTAATGTGTGGCATATAAACACGTTTTCATTACTTAATGTATACGTAAGAATAACCAGTGATTATATGACAAAATATAACCCAGCACTTTCGACATCTCATGTATACAGAATTAATTTTTCAAATTAATTATGCACATGTGCAGTTGTCCTAGCAAAGGGGCTGGAGATGTGCGCTTAATGGGGATATCTGTGGGTAGGCTGAAGGTATAGTAGCTTGGGGGCTGCGACAGCAAAGAGAAAACTCATTAAATTGCATAATTATGTGTACACACACAACCTGAACCACATACAAAAACTGGTGTCGTTTCCTGTAATAATATTAATATTTATATGTAAAATACTGAAACAAATTTTTCAGTCGAAAGTGGTCAAGGATTTTAGGATAGCTTGACGTTCTTGGGCCCGAGTTCTAGGTCTCTTGATTTGGTCCCTTGGCAGCACTTAATAACATTTCGGTCATGATTCCCGGTTCTCGTCATGTCACTCAGACTCAGTCCCAGGGAACTTTAAAACATTTTCCACTTCACTTGCCAGTTGAAGGCAAGGCTCGCAGGGCTGATTTTTTCTTTTTCCCCAAAGTAGAATTCTTCTTTGCCACCTAACCCAACAAGGAGCAGCAAGTGTTGCAGAAATATTTAATTACCAGAGAACAGAGTTTAGGGGAAAATTATAGCATACTTTCGTGGATTCGACACAGAAGGGGAGAAGCAAATGGCGACTGCCATATTAATTTGTGTCAAATAAGTAAAACGCAATTAAACGCACATGTCATCGCGTGGGCAAAAGGCCAATAACCATGCGAAGAAATGGGTGGAAAATGTGCGGAAACTGGGTGGAAAGTGGGTGATGGCACCCAGCATCCGCAGCTATACAATCGATACACAAACAATGCGACCTCGCTCCGGGAATACCAACTATAACCATAACCAGAGAGTGAACGAATTGCTCGGGAATCCCCTAATATGGTGACCTATTAAAATTACTCTATGCCATAACCAGGGGTCTCACCAGAAAAAGCAATCTTTTTCCGTGCCTATTACAGCATTTCTATGTGTATTGTATAGTTTCCTTCCAAAAAGGATTCCCCCACGCTCCTCTATTAATGGTAAAATGATATTCTTCGCTAGTCTGTCCGCCATGATAAAGCAATTATTGGCCATCAACGGGGAGCAGCCTCTGGATCCAAAAAGTCAGTTATGAGTACGTGAGTCGTGAGTGGGTTACGGCTTTGATTGTCACGTGGCTGTCACTTCCACTCACGGAAATCCCCCAATTTAATTTCCAATTACTTTGGCTTATGACCGGTCCCTATACAATCTGTTTCCTAAGCTTCTGCTTTTATGTTGGGCAACGGATTTGCATATTTAGGAGAAACAACCCCTCATGTCGATTTCCTTTTAATGACTAAAACTAAACTGCTGAATTAATAAATAAAGATGCACGAGTAAACTAAACAGTTTCATTCGGAATGCCTAAACCTGAATTTCAAGAATTGAGTTTTGACTTGATTATGTCAAATACAAAACAGTCTCCGGAGGCTAGAACATCCGGCGACCTAGTTAAAATATTTCCCCATATAGGCTACCTTTTCTGGCTGTTGCTAGCTTCAAAGGCTGCTGTTTGAGATTATGGTTCTTGACCCGGTCATCAGTTTGAAACCGTCTAATTAAATGTCACTTCGCATTGCCCGACGTTTGGGTATCCAAATACTTTGAATGTGCAAGTTGGGCTTGCTTCTGGCTGTGACACATATATCATCGTTTTGTCTTCCTTTTCATCATCATCCACACGAGGATGGATGATAAAGGATGCTGATGCCAGGCAGAATGAAAAAGTTAAAACAGGGCAGAGGAAACCTGTGCCAACATTTTTGTCACTCCTGTCATTGTTTGTTGCATTGTCTCTCTGTGTATCCAGCTCCCCACTTTTCCAGTCATGTGTTTGGCTGTGACATAATCCTTAATCCTTCTACTTTATTGTGCATTTACGTTTCCATTCCGCCAGTCGGTCCAAATCATTTCCAGCCCTAGCTCCTCGTTTCGACATTAAAATCCCCCCGATAGCTCTTTGTTGTCGCTGCCCGGCCACACGCACAGTGTCAGCAAAAAGTTTAACAACAGCCTGTGCCCTCGCCTTCCTGATAATAACTTTAATGAGGCCACTCACTGCCGACGAACTGTCCGAGATGCATGATTAAAATGTGACTTTCTGGCGGATTCATCATTTTAGGGGTAGTAAACTGAGAACTATTTGCGACTTGAATGCATGTATGGAGAACCGAAAGAATGCTTATTGAGGGAGTTTTCACAAGTGTGGTAATTACTTACTGGGTAAAGCGAAAATTGTTGGTTGCGTTCATTGTGGTAAAACATTTTTTCGTTCGCGATTTTGGAATTCTTTACACACCAAATGTAAATAATCTTTTTGCTACACCCATAAGTTTTTAACACTGCATTAAAATTATGTAAAATATTATATGAAATCTGGGCACTTAAAGTATAAAAACTTGGATAACTTCGATGTCATCCCGCATCCTGTGTAAGGGATGTTTAGACATCTTCCCTCCCTGTTTTCCACTAAATTCTCCTTGAGGTTTCCTACCGATTTTCATTTACCGCCCGCTTTTTCTCACCTAGAACCCATGAAGAATCAACCATTTGCTACTCATTTATTTGCACTAACGCGGTCAATCACACCATGTTCGCTATGTCTTTCTGCAAATGCTGTGTTCCGTTCTACTCTGTTCTGCTGTTCCGTTGGTTGTCGCCGGCGAGGCTTTAAGTATCTGCCAGATACATTTTCTTTGGCTGCAGATTTACGCTCTGCACCCTGCACTAATTACAAAGTGCACCCGCCCCCTTTTTCCCCCAGCGTCTTTTTTCTTTCCTTCTTTTCCTCAGTGCAACAAATTCTCGCGTCTCATAAATTAAGTAGGCCACCCATAGACAAGTGAATACGGACGCCACCTAGCTTTTGCTGCAGCTCAGCGGGCTTAGGTCCAAGATGGAGGCGCATTTTTATTAACGCCGTCGACGTAAACGGGGCGAAACATTACAAATGTTGCCTCGCAAGAAAAGAACAGAAAAGGAAAACACACACGCAGCATATAGACTTGCACCTGTGTAGCATGTACACCTGTCTTGAGACATCGTCATCGTCTGCTTGAAGAAATCTTATTAAAAACAAGAGGAGAAAACTAGAAAAATAGGGAAAAAAAACAAGCGACTGAAAAATATGGCCCAGGCCATGTTTGTTTCTATCTTTGTTTGCTTTGTTGTTGCAGTAGCAAAAGGCACCGTTGCAAGTCGCATAAATTACAGGCACCACCCTCCGCCCCAAGGCACCTCCCTTGCACCCTCACTCTTCAGGGGGCATTCGCCTTTTTAGCACCCAAAGATGATTATGCCAAAGCATGAAATGCGATTTGGCGTGCCACCATCATCATTATCGTCCATCTTCATCATCATCGCCAGACTTCACCCATCAAAGGCGGCATTAATTTTTTAAACAAGATTTGTTTCTCATTGATACAAAGTCTCTTAGCCATTTCTATCTAGGTGGTTTTAAAATCCCAACGAGTACGATGAATACACTTAAATTATTCGTAAAGAAAATGTTAAGAACTGAAATATAATTACATTAAATATAAGTGGACTTTACACTACTCAGTTCCTAACATGCACTAAGTTCATGAAAGTTGCCAATTAAATTGAACCTATGTAACCACAAGTAGCCCTCCAGTAATTTTAAGTCTGAGATTTCAAAACTAATTAAAGCTAAGATGGAACCCCTTCAGGCCTGGCCATTAATTAGCTAATTTCATATAAGTGGCCGATCTCGTTATCCTTTCGCTAATTAGAAGCGGATATGCAGGATGTTGCTGCTGCAATTTTTCCCAAATGACAAAAACCAAAAAAGGAAAATCGCTGCAACGGCGAGAGGAAATTGGGAAAATATTTTGTGAAAAAGACCAGCTCATGTCATCTCAGTCCTTCTCTCACTATCTCTTTGATATATCAACACTTTTGGTTTCAAACATTTGTCGGTCAAATATCAATGGATAGAATTTGAGAGTCGTGGCGATTTTATGTTTTTCGACTGGTATTAGCTTTCATGGTAACTGACGTAAAAGTTGGCCATTTGAGGGGTAGCGACTGAAGGGGAGCTTTTCGCTCTGGGCTTTTATGCAACAGTGCACTTCGAAAAGTATCTGACGGTGCAAGTCCAAGCCACTCATTCACTGGGTGCCTAGTATGGTTTCGCAGCAACAACAGCAACTAGAACATGAACCCAGTCAGCATATGAAAGTCGCTTTAAAGGGCATTAAAATTCATTTAGGTTGCTTCCACACCCCCCTCACACCCTCACAAAAAGCCCCAAGGAACTGGGAACGAGAAAACAGACGGAGAAAGGATAAGGTTACCGCATCGATATTGAAATTTTTGCTACAGATTTAAGTAATAATGCAGTTAAATCCTGTCAGACCAGACAAACTTAGAGCGGAGCTGTAAGTAAAGCAATCACACGCTTCATAAGCCAAGGCAGACGCGACTTTGAGCCCCGGAGAAGGTGGTGGGAGGTTAAGCCCGCCCGACTGGTTTAGTGGGGATAGGAGGAGCATCGAAGATGGGGATACAACAAACACAATTGAATAAGCGAGGCAATCAATCAAAATACAAAATCTATTAAGGAGTAGAAAGACGCAGACATTCGCCCGAAGGAAGTTTTCCGATGTCAGACACAGTGGGACAAAAATATGTAACTAAAATTGTTGAAAAAATACGAGTTATGGCCATAAAAATTCTCAATTAAGTACACAAATCTAATTTATAAATATTATAATTTATCCATTATATTTACAGTAGAAAACCCACCTTTCTATACATTTATGTGGTTACAAAAAAAAATTGATATCATAAGTATATAAATTATTAGAATTGCTATGTTAGTTTAGTTAGTTAACTTAAACGCATTAACAGACCATTTGGACCATGGTAACATCCGACACCAACTATCTATGACCCCAATGAGCTTTGCGCTTTGCAGGCGGACCGAAACTCAATTCCAATTATAGAGCGTTAGAAAATCTCTTCCGTTCATTTTAATAAAACGTCTGAGCTAATTTAAAAATGTTACAGCTCCGAGTAAGTTGATGACATAAATTAATAATTTCATCGCTTTTGTGCCCAAGAGGAAGTGCAGAGCTCTAAAATGAAGTCTGAAACAAAGTGCTTTCCATTTTAATTTATTAATTTAATGATGGGGCATTGGCAAGGGCGGCTTGCTGTCGATGCCGTCGAGAGGAGAAAGAAATCTCCCCGCCATAGGAAATTTTGAATTTTTAATTCAATAAAGCGACAAAAATGTTTCCCATTGCAGAAAGAGCTCTTCTATTCTTCCAGAAGGGCAGGAGAGCAAAGGAGCTCGACGAGGAGCTTGGATATTTAGCGCGACAGTCGTTGAGGCCATAAAATTGAAGGCGGGCCAAAAAGTTTTCCTCCCAGCTATTTTTAGACACAAAATATGGGCAGTACATTACATTTTCCGGGGGCTGTGTGCCGGGGAGGAGTATGTGAGGGTCGATTTCGGGCGGAGGCCAGGACAAACGATGTCTTTAGGACCCTGAGAAAGCAGCAAGTCATAATGCTTATTGGATTTGAGATGGCCAGAAATATAATTATGGCTTAGCAAAATGAAAACCCTGCGGGCAAAATAACGCAATGGGAAAGGAATTTCAATTAAAGTAGCAACGTTGTGTACGAGTAAACGTATATTAGGAAAATTAAATCAAAGTCTCAAGACTTTTGTTGTGGCAAGTAAATGTTTAAAAAATTCATTTAAAACAGAGAGCATAAATAACAAATTGGTTCCTAATAAGAAGGTGGTTTCTTTATTGCGCTCAACACGAACTTTCGCATTATGGAAAGGCGGCCCAAAACCTTTTGGGAACCCTTTGTTACTATGTCCCCTTCTTATGGCTCTTCTTACCCGATACTCTTCCCCGTGGTAAAAGTTTTCTTTGCTTAATGAAACCTGAACATAACGCTTAAGGAAATGCTTGAAAAATTATTTTGTTCAAGGTTTACTTTTATTTTGTATTTTCTCTCCGGTTGAAGATCTTCATATATAGGCATAAACCGCCAGAGGGCACCTAAATGATACGTTCTGGTTTTGGTTTTGAGATAGCCAAATGAAACTTATGTGATTGATGGTCCAGACTTCGGCTCCATCTCCGTTGCCTTCACTGTGGTTCAGTTTCGGTGCAAATTGGTTAACAAACAAAGTTGGACAAGAAGCCGCTGATGAAGTTGGCAGGCGAGAAAGCAAACATTTCAAGTGCCGTTCTGCGGCCTCTTTCAAAGATAATCCACAATCGCAATCTCGATTCGGTCCCGGAGAAATGACAGAAATACCAGTTGTTAAAGGTTAACTAAGGCTGAATTTAAATTCCGTAGCTTTTCCCAGAAATTCAAACATTTTTCCGAGGCCAAAAGGGAAATAAAAATCAAAACAAATACCGCACAAAGTTTAGAACTGCCAACCCCCAACCAAACCAAGCCAAACGAAACCATAGCCCAACCCAACCCACACTTCCAGCTCAAACCACCAGCAGAGCAGTTATGCAATATTTTTGTATAACGAAAATCACTTTTTGAAATAATTGCCAGAGCCAAAGCTCTGGGGTAATGTGTGGGTAGCTGGAAGCTGCTGAAAATATGCCAAACGGTCGGTAAAGAAGAGCTCTAGAACGGGAGATATGCATGTCATGTATGTATGTACAGGTGGATGGTGTGCAGCTTGGTTTGCATAAGAGAACAATTTCGGTCAGTCCATACCCTACTTATTTTAGGAACAGCACTAGGCATAGATCATTGCATTGAACCACTTACTCTAAGCGGCATTTGGAAATTGGTTCCCACTTATAATAAGTTTAGCGTTGGTCAAACTATAAATAATTTTGAAATAAATATAATAATAAATAATAAATAAGCATTTTTCTGTCTTTAGAAAAGACTTTTAAAAACTTGTTCTCCTCTTACAACTCAAGTTGATATACCAATTAAGCAAACAGAAAGCAAAACTCTCTCAATCCTAGTATATCCTATTTGCATTTTTGGTGCAGTCGAGAGCATTTTTAATTTGTTGATCCGCTTTTTAGAAGGATATCCCGAGGTTTAATGCTGTTTCACTGTCCAGAAACATACACCCGCCCTGTAGTGCACTCGCACACACACAGATACAGATCCAGATACAGGCGAAAAGGAATAAATAGCATTTAGTGCACATTAGGTACAAGCAACAACAACGTGAAAAGCCATTCCGAAAAAAGAGAAAGAAAGCTAGCCGAGCCGAACCAGACCACACCAGACCGGGCCAACATACCTTCAGAAAAGAGAAAAACAGCAGGTCCCGTTCTCCTCTTGGCCACAACTGGCCGTTGTTAGCAAGAAAAAAGCATCAATGCACGCTGCAGTGGGCAAAAAGCGACGAGAAACAAAAAGAAGCCAAAGCTACATAAAGTGCAGGGAAGAATGGAGCGGGAAGCTCGGAAATCGGGGCTCCAGCCAGAAGAAAATGGCCAAACATGTTCTATGAATAAACAGGGTACCGCGTCTGGTTTGGCCAGGAAAACTTGGCGTTTGGCGCGCCTCCTCCTCACCATCCGATCCTCCGTGAGCCGAAGTCAAAGTTGTGAAACCTGCAGGTTTTTTGTCTCCGCTTTTTCCAACAGTTTTCATTGCCACCTAGCTGGAGTTGCAAACATGTTTTCCTGGTTCAAGTTGAGTTCCCATCTTGGCGCGGCCAAAACAGCAAAGATATTTGGACTCGGAGCCACCGCACACATCTCTGCTTTTAGCCATAGAAAATCTTTCAAGGGTATTATGATGGGTTCAGTTCGCTTTGGTTTCGGTGCAAGTAGCTGGTAGCTTACTATATGCCGCAGATGAACCCGAGAACATGCAACGTGCAGCAATTAGGAACAGCAAAAAGATCTGAAAGAGGAAGCTTAAGAGTTTCCCGCAGAAATCCCAAAAACTTTTGATTGAACTTAAAGTTGCGGTTGTTTCCCAACTTGTGTTAAACTTTCGAGCAGTCTTGGGTGGATGTGGATGCAACTTTGATGGGTGGATACAATTTCATGAATGCGATATATTGAACCTTCAATCAATACGCAGGCACAGAAGGCCCATAAGAACTAAATTTATCCAGTTGCAGTCCACTTCATTCAAAACATTTGGCCAAAGTTCGCCGTCGTGGGAGAGCTAATCTCATTTGATTAATTTCAACTGTTTTTCGGCCACTTCATCTGGAACAAAGTAAGGGTAAAATCTTGGCAGGCACACCAGAGTACAGCCAAAAGTGATTACTAAACTCTTCAGTATAGATAAACAGGTATATATAGTGATCCATGTAGAATATAAAACAATGGAGAAGGGCGAAGTCTAAGCTTATAACGAATTTAAATTGATTTTGCCAATTTAAATACGTAATCGTATTATGACCATTTATTACTTACTACCCCTATGGAATTCAAATTGTAACAATCCCAGGGTATCCCACGATAGCAGTAATTAAACTTTTGTTTGGTGTATACTATTTTAAACATACTTCCGACGCACTAAAATTTGCATCTTAATAATGCTGAGCTTAAAGGAGAAAAGCGAGTTAATAGATTTCTGGGAAATTAGTTTCCCGAGTGCATTTGAACTCCGCTTCGACAGCACTATGCACACGAAATCGACGCGCAAAACTTTAAAGAGGAATTTTATTATAGCCGAAGCTCCTACTCTCTATCTCATTCTGTCCGTCCTCTTTTTCCCTTTCGCACTGTTATCTGCTATTTAGCTTGTAGGGAGGATGAAATAAAAATTAAAATCATCAACTGCAAGTCCCGGGGCACTCCCCTCCATTTCCTCGCCAACGAACGGATCCCCCTCGAGGCCCAAAAGTGCGCCTACGGTGGTTCTCCACTCGCTATCGCCGTCTCTTTCAGGGGGAGTATTCCCATCTCTTTCCGCTCCACATTGCTTCTGCGGCTGCTGCTGCTGCTGCCGCTGCTGTTGCTGTCGGGTTTAATGAACGGAAATCTCTTGCAAATATTCAATTGCTATACAACTCTGAAGCGCACACAGTCGCAATATATACTCCGATATGTACATATCGTAGCGAGTGGAGTATACACATGCCCGGTATATACATATGTAGGTATACTTGTAGGCACACAGATGCACCCAGTGGAAGTCATCAGACAAAAGAGGCTCATGTCGGCGTTGCCCACGAGCAACGTGCAATGTGCAATGTGCGCTGTGCGATATGTGTTCTCTGCCAAGACGATGATGATGAAGTTTTGATACCGATAACAACGTTGCCCTACGGCTGAGAGTAACGGCGGAACAGAGATGGGCAATGAAGCATTGGAGGTCTGGCTTGATGAAAGATTCGCTATTATTTCTAGCAATCAACAGATCATCTCAGTTGCGAAAAGTCTAAAATATTACATTTATTTTCCGCC
The DNA here is from genome assembly GCF_016746235.2 of Drosophila teissieri. NCBI lineage: Eukaryota > Metazoa > Arthropoda > Insecta > Diptera > Drosophilidae > Drosophila > Drosophila teissieri. The sequence goes on along the minus strand of NW_025225018.1, from coordinate 39,082 downwards.
CATACTTTTTAGTAATTCGTTCGCTTTAAATTTATGAAAATTTCGTATATCATTAAATATATTTATGGTGTTACATTTGTAGCCATTTTGAAAAAAAAAAGAAAGAAATAGTTTAATGGGTAAGAAGCTCTTAGCTTAAACGCTCTGTTTTCCAACGGAGCCTAACTGAAACCTGTAAAAGGGGCCTGCCTGCTGAGGACCTCCATTATCAACCGGTTCCGTACCGCTTATCTCCCTGCAACTGCGAACTACTCGCCTAATCCACCCCGAAATGCCATCTTAGAGGCAGATAAACTCATAGTCCTAATGCCAAGTCACATTTATAGGCTCGGATGCTCAGTCGCCGTTCTGCCCTGCTCCGCACACATTTGCAATATTAATAATCTGCTTGCCATTGAAAGCCATACAAGGCGCGACTTCGTCGTACGTGTCAACATTCGACGTCGACTGAGGCCGCGACTGCATGCGCGACGGCGCATATAAATTTTGTGCTTTTTATTTCCCTTTTTTGGAGTGGTCTAGGAACTTTTGCGCCGTTTCGAGTGGCATGCAACCCAACAGCAACAACAAAACTCATTTGGAAGCCAGGCAGTGGCAGTGGCGGTAGGCCGAGGGGGCTCAGGGGGCCAGAGCTGGCACAGTGGAGGCCATAACCATAAACAATCAGGTGTGGGAAGCTTTTGTGGTCAAAACGGGGATTGCGGCGTAATTCCCAATTAAAGCTAAAATATTTATTTCTTGAAAATTGTGTCAAGTCACGTAGTAGAAGAGAAATGGATCTGGAATTGTCAGCACAACGTATTACCTATGCTTACGTTAATAAGTCACTGACTTCAAGTAGTTCACTTCTGAGTTTGTTGTCCCTGCTATTGCAAGGCGAAGAAAGCCAATAAAATCAATAAGGACTAGGTGCATGTATTTCTATGATATTAAACGGTTTCCATTCAAAATGTTTTAACGGCCGAATTATTTGGCCATTTTCGAGTCTCTGAGCTGATATAAAGCCCCAAAAGCAATTATATTTTTTCCAGAAACCACTTGGTTACACTTTAATTACATTTATATTAAAATGTATTTCAGAATATACCTAGGCCGATTTAATTTTCAATTTTACTTTTTACTATTATAGAACTTTATTGGATTTGGTTCACATTTATGAGCGCTTGGCCCACTGTAACCGCAAAAATGCCTAGGCTCTTTCAGTCTAGTGCTAGAAATACCGGACGGACTGCCTTCCCATTGGTTTTTGTCTGCCCCTCGCCGTGTTCCTTCCCCCGTACCCCTGCTATTTTGTAGTATACCCGCTTTCGTGGATTCTGGTTCACCCCGCTTCACGTCGCGCTTTTCCCGGCTTTCCTGCCTCTCCTGGCGGCTTTGGCGTCGAGTGCACAACAAATATTGTCGCCGGCTAGGTCGGGAAATCAACGCACTAAGACCTCCGTTCCGCCCCTCTGCCACGCCCCTTTGCAAATGCCGGCGGGGACAACGAGCGACAACAACACAAAGTAAATATAATAGTAAACAAAAATAGTTGGCAGGCCAAAGTAAAAATGCGAGGCAAAAAGCAGCAGCAAAAACAAAGCAAAAAAGCGGCCAGCAAAACGCATGGGCAAGTGAATAAAAATAGAATTTCAAATAAAATGCGAAACAGCTTGTATTGGCCGCCTCTCCTTCCTTCCGATTCAGTTAAATTAAAGCTTCATATAAAGTACAGCAGCAAAACAGAACGAGTAAATGTTGCCTTTGCACGCGGAGTTCTTTAAATACAAAAATGCACATTCATATAAGTTTAACCGACTGATTAAGTGACTGAAAAACCGGCGAGTAAAACGGCAGAGCCAAAAAATGCGACTTCGATCATAAATTGATAAGCAATCGGCCGTAGCGATTATCAGTCACCAAAAAGGGGGGAAGTGGAATACAAGCGCGATAAAAATGTAGTAATATGTTCCCCAAATCGCGATTAGAACACGATTAAAAACAGTTACACTTATGTATTTAGTTGGAGTTAAGAGGATTACTTTTGACCTTTTAACACACCTATTTTTAATTTTAGAATCAATATATTTTGTATTATTCGTTGATGATTTTAATTAAAGAGACCATATAAAAATCCTACATTTTTGTTCAGTGTGAGTACACCTTTAAACAAGAACTTTATAATAGGTCGTGTTCTAACGATAACAGAAAATAGTACGATATAATTCGAAACACCTGAAATTCATAAAGACAGACACATCTGATGTTTAAGGTTATGCTCACCACATAATTGATATCACCCTAAGATAAATGGAGAGATGAGTATTTCGAAGAAGGTATGTGACCTTATAGGCGACGATTGCTAGCCCATCACCCCACCTAACACTCTTCTAGCCTCTCCATACATGTATGTATCTGTCTGGATCCTAACAAAATGCAAAAATATGCGAAAAATAAAAACAACCGCACAGCGAGTCAGATTAACAAATTGTGTGTGCGTTAAAAATAAATAAAAAAATCTAAATGCAGCTAAGCCAAAGCAACACAAACAACTGGGCAAGAAAAGCAGAAACAGCATATCGCGGGCAATGAACGCTCGACATTCGCAAAAAAATAAAAACAACCAACCGACTGCCGAAGAAACAACAAAAAAAAGAAGAGTGCAAGTAGCCAACGGATCGAGAAACACACACATGCATATCGCACGTTTAATATTGTTAACTATGTATACATACATATATAACTAAGGTATTCCGGAACTCTGATTATATTGCATGTATGGGCTATATTTATAAATAAAGAAATGCCTTAAGTGTATATAACTCCATAATAAAACATCTGTAATGTTGTAGCTATCTAAACTTTGTTGAAAATAAGCTTAAGCGATTCAAACAACTTGTTTCCAGTGTAGTAAGGAAGCGGGATAAGAACTTAAACATTCGATTAAGCATGCGATATAATAACAACAAAAACGGCTAAAGAAGAAGAAAATAAACCTCTTTTTTTGCTCACACATTTTAAATGCACATAATTTGACGAAGAATTGAGCTAGTCTCCGGAGAAGTGCTAATGTTCCACTTGGCGTATGAGTAATGCCGCTTACTGTGGGGGAAAACTGGTTTGCAAAGGTCTGATGCGGAAAATATCACAGTTCAAGTGATTCAAGCGATGGCGTCCCGAGTCAAGCTAAAGGTCTTTGGGTTGGACTATTTTTGAATTTTCGTACTTTCGTAGCTATCCAATTACCCTGTAAGAGAAGTAACAACAGAGAAGCAGAGCCGTAAACTAAGCCCTTAACTAATGCACAATGCATCCGAGTCTCTCTTTCCCGCTTAGTAAAAGTCAAACTATCAATTACAATTATTTGCGCAAACGAGACAACAATGCAATGGCAAATAGATACTCGATACTCACAGATACATCCACTTACTCGCTCAGATAGATACTGCCAACAGCAATAACAAAGCGGCAGCAAGCAATTAGCCAGAAGTCAGTAGAGCACAATGCCTTATACTCGCACCAGATCGAAAAGAGCGAGTGAGAGACTCATGTGCCAAATTTGAAAAACAAAATATTTAGAAGCATTGGGAAGACGAGGGCTTTGGGGCTTCAGAGTTCAATATGGCTTGACCCAAGCATCCGAACCCCCAGCCCCAAATTGAGAGTTGGAAATTCAGCCACAAGATGACTGAGCAGGTCGAACGATAGTTCATTATTTGTAGGGTTATATCATCGGTAATCCCACTGTTATAGATGACCCATTGCCCATAGTAGTCGGATAAACTATCAATTATTACCCTTATCAAACCTCAATGGATTGTATATATTTTTCATATTTTGTTCCGTAAATTGTTAAAAGAACTAACCCAGAACTTTTTTGAAACGCAACGCTGATCTAAAGTTTTCAACGTAATCTTCGGTTACAAAGAATCTCTGGCCCATTACATTTGTTTCACTAGAGGAGAAATCATTTCCGTCGTTTGCAATGTAAAGAACATTGCCCTTTGTTTGATAAATACTCTGCAACCTTCGCTTCTGGGCAAAACCAATAGCATTCTTGTTTTTGTCCAATACTATTAACAAGCTCAACAAGACTGCGCTGCCAGGCGATGGGCGACAGCAGAGGGAGGAGACGGTATTGGAATAGGTAACAGCAATTACGCTTCAGTGCATCTTTAAGATATTGTATCTACAGAATGCATGTGCCGCCTGTGGGCTGTATCTATATCTGCGAAGCTTTTGTGTGTGTACTCTCTCTCTCTCTCTCTCTCTCTCTTTTGTGTACGTATTTCTATAGCTTGCTTGTAGGAGAATCTCGAACATAGTGCGTTTGTATTCGCTGCAGAGGCAACACACACAGATTCGAAACCGGACGAAACGCAGATGCATCCGCAGCCCAGACTATGCACAAGACAGGCAGCAGAAAGTTGCAACTTCACCTCTCCCCGTTTTGCACTGATAAGATAAGCGCAACTGACAGCCTCCTCTGCTTCCTCCGCCGTCTAAAAAACATTGACAACTTTTCTATTAACGGCCCGGCCCGCTTAACAAATTCGAAAAGCAAAGGCAATGGCACAGGCACTGGCAAAGGAAAAGTATCTCTCGGTTCGTTCTGTATCTGCACAAAGAAATCTTGCACATATATGGGTGGAGAACCGCCTGAGAGGAGGCTGTGTAAAATGCAATGAGGCGGCACAACGCTGCTACACAAGTTTGCAATTGATTGCAGCAAAAGTTAAGTAGATTATGATGGAAAAGTTTCTGGTCCAGGCCGAGCGCAGAGCAATCGGATGGAGACGAACGTTTCTCGGCTATGATACGAGTTTTTGCTACTGGATAACCGCCGGACAGCTGCCCGGTCTGGGAAAACTTTTCATAACCCGAAAAACAGGCAGAAGAGATGCAGGAATAACTAGTTTTTCTCCTTGCCGAAGAAAATGAGTTTTCAACCATTTCTTTAATACTTGTTTGTCAGCCATCAAACTTATATGTGGTTCTCAAAATCCACTCCCGAACCCACCGCAAATAAAACTGATTGAAAGCGGGGATCAGAAATCCGCAGTTCAAAATAAGCAACTTCCTCTCAGGCCCGGAAATTGTTAACTATTCTTGGGAGCGCCTCGGGTCCAGAAACCTAGTTCTTCAAATATTGATTGCGCTAGTGATTATCCTACGTTTTTGTTGTAATATATCTAATTCAATTAGGCAAAAGTTAAAAGGTCTTTGATAGAAAATTGTAGAAAAGAAGATATGCAGCGCATTTGGCAATAATGAATGAAATGAAGGGTTTAGGGTTAATATAATCTTTTTTCGCCTTATTAAAATAATCACCACGCGATTGTCTCGCCTTAATCTGCACCACTTTGTTCCCATTATTAATCCTAATTTGATGATGGCTAAATCGCTTGCGAGCCAACTAGACTGATGAATGCCGTAATTACTATAACATCTGCTACTGGAAAAAGTCCATTCCAAGAAATCTATTCACAGCCAGACAGTGGGCGGGGAAAAGACCTTACACAAAACGGGAGATGTATTCAAAAATCGCTGGCACAGAATTCAATGCATGGACACGTACCTGAAAAGAGAGAAAACAGAGAATTTAATGAACATACGCTGTTAGGCAAGTGGAAAACAAAATAGTTTAAATCATTCAAGTAGTAAATCAGAATCTCTACCGGAAACATTTGCATATGGAATTGGCCTCACTAAAACTTCCAATTCAATAGCATCTCAAGCAAAGTAAATAATTTTAAAACGGAAAACTAAATGAGCTAGGGAGAGTAGGATAAACAAACTTGTCCGCTAAAAGATGAATTTATTGGATTTTTTCTTTTGGGGCAAAGTTACTTTGGCCACCAGCTGTTGGAAAACACATTCGAAATGTTTATTTTTGGCCAGAAAACGGAAAACTACTCTTCGGTCACTGCAAACGCATCAAAGAAGAGATACTACGTTCATTTTATAAATTCCTATTAATTAAAGCATGCAAATCGATAATCTGATATTATTTACTGTCATGCGTGGTACAGTAGATTCTTAGCATCAGGAAGAATCGGCTTGATTTCTATGCCTGTTTTATTAAACCGCTACTAGACACTTGTACCCTTGACTTGAATTCAAAAGCAGGGGTCATGCCTATCCTAAACGACGATTCGCACGAATATTATGCGAAATATGACTGAATTATACCATAATCCATTGTTGTCCCATAGTCAGGTGCTCAACCTAGCCTAGTCTCTTCTGGTTTTTAATCATTGTGACGTCATATTGGACTACGAAACGGAACTGGTAATGCTAACCCCTAAACACACAGATGTTAAAAGATAAAGTAAACCAGCTCAGCAGGTAGCTAGCCAGTCAGTTAGTTAGTTAGTCAATTAGACAGTCGGTCAGTCAGTGCCTCCATCAGTTGGTCAAGTGGGGCAGCAACAGCTAATCAACGACAACTCCAAAAATTAAAACCGGACACAACTTTGTCTGGGCCTTTTTAATTGCTTGGTCAAACTTTTATTTGGAAGCTCGCATGACAAACATAAATAGGGAATTATGGAGAAGAAATGCTCTGCTCACACCGCATATGGGTCAGTGTAGATCGAGAATCTGAGAAAGAGAACGAGAAATATACAAAGTGTAGACAGAAGTTATGTGCACATAATCCGGGCATATAAAATAATAATTTAAAAATCGCATGTCTGACAGATTTTTTGACAAATTGTTGCCCCCGCGCACAATTCAAAAGTTAATGAACTTGCCTGAGAGGAGAAAAAATATTCCCAAGAGCTAATGATAATGCCGTAACACACAGAGCACACATTTTCACCTACAGATACATGTGCATGTATTCAGATTCAGATATGAGTGCTTAGTATAAGAAAATAGCGCGTGCTGCCCCTCGCATAAAAAGAATTATCATCTAAAACTGTACGACCGACTATGAATGAAAATGCCGGCACATAAACAAAGTCCAAACCAACCACTGTGACACACACACTCACACTTATTTAGTTTACTTGATCAAAACGAACAAGCAAAAAATATTCAAAACCAAATAAACAGAAACAGTAGGCGTTTTTAGAGAGCCTTCATAATTGTTTATCAAACGGCGAGCTGGAGAGCATTTCCACACGAGGCGAGAGTAAAAAATAGCTTCTCTCGCTATGCGTCACGTTTAAAATAATTAATTGCCGGACAAAATGTTTACACGAAATCAGCGAAAAAACAACATTTGCCTAAATAAGAAAGGTAAGATAGTACTGCCGTCAAAATACTAATCTCAAAGCGCGCGGGAAAAAGTTATTATTGGTATGCTGGAAATGAAGGGTTTTCATAAAATATTTTAAATTTCTAACTAGAAATTCACTAAACGATTTTCCTATTAAAGTCGGAAGTAAGACGCTATAAGCTAAAGACTCTGTAAAACTAAATTCCGTTCCAAGCCAATCACCCGCAATCTCTGATACGCTTGCATTACTACGAGCTACAAATATTAATCATCAAATTGCCTTAATAATCTCGTACGCCACGCAATTGAAATGCTCTCCCGACTTTCCGCGGCCCCTTCGGTGTTTTTTGCTCGCTGAAAGCCTTTATAGGCTAGCCCACACATTGCAGGCAGTTTAACTCAATAAAAAAGTATTTACTTTTTTCTCGCCTTTGTATATTTTTGATCAACTTTTGAATAGAAATTTGCGAACAAGATATTCTCGGCCTCTCGCTTGATTTGCATAAACAGGTCGGAGTCTCTGTCGATGTCGACCCGTTTAGAATTGTTCACACTGCCGCCGTGCCATAAGATTTGTAGCCACATTGATACATAGAGATACTCAGAGATACATATATTAGGTGCGAGCGGAATTGATATGTTGACATTTGGCATCGGGGAAGCAAGGCTGCTTACATGCGCTAATGGTTCGGAGCTGGCAAGGTAAAAACTATCTCGACAACGCCACTTCAACAAATTGGGCAACTTTTTGCTGCAGTTTCTTGGGAATGAAAGATCTTTTTGCCCTAGCCAAATAAGGCTCAGCGACTACAACAATATGGTCAAGTGGTTAAAGCCGCCTCGACATCTTTGGAAAATCAATGTTTATTGCAGTTTCTCTGGTTTGCCTTTTTGCGATTCGCTATTTGGCTGTGTGGTAATTAGCAACAACAACATGGAAAGACAGCTGCTGCGGCGGCTCAAAAAGTTCCTAGAAATGGTCAAAACCCATGATTGAGTAGATGGATGAATGTCTGGCCAGACACATGCATCACGAGATGCCACTTGGCAACAGGGGGAAACGGGAGGAGGAATGCGTTTTTGATTTGTAAAAAAAAAAAATTGCCTGGCTATATTGGACGGGCTGCAACAAGATGCAATTTAGCCAACTGGTCGATACATTTTCAACTGTCAGCAGCATTGATGAAACATCGACTACTTTCGGAATAATGTGCCCACCCAACTGGTTATCCGCACTGCAGACACACATTTTGAGATGCAAATCGAACTGGTTGAGATTGCTAATATTTTTCAGTTTAGCCAGATATCATTTTGATTTGATAAGTACTTCCTGGACAACAAGTTTATTCGAGCATCGGTACGGGAGAAACTTTTTATTCCAAATGCTTTTAAAAATAACTAAAGTCTATAAAATGTGTTATCACTGGAAAATAACATACATTTTTTGTAGTTTTTGTTATTAATATTTTCTTATTATAATTCCGAAATTTGAAGGTTTAAGCCATTAACTTTAAATATATTTTTTTCCAGGTTTCAAATGTATTAGGTTCTTCTAAAATTAGACATTTGATAAGAATAACGATTAACTTGTATTAAAAACAAAATAATTAATGTAAGTTATAGGATGCGAAAAATTTGCCGAATAAAAGGTTTAATTAGATTTATAATTTATATGTTTATTGTAACTGATTACTTAATTGCTTCTCAAAGATTTCTTTGTCGTTATTTATCTATTTAGCAGAGGGTTCATTTCCAAATTCTTATTGTGTATACCTTCAGTGAATATTGGTTACGCCATGTATTTTCCAGTCTGCCAAACCAAGAAACAAGCGCAGGATACTTGCATTTCCAGCTTTACCCTTCGCATGCAATTATTAAGATTGATAGATACATTCCCTCCGAAACCAAATCCACACCCCTCCACACACGCCTCCCAACAAAGCTCCTGCATATTCTCCTCCCGTTGCTGCGCCGCCAAAGCAACTTCCTGCCACACAAGCTGCCCCAAGTCGCTCGAGTCCTTCACTCCTTTGACAAATCTGACAGCTGGCCCGAAAACGAAGCGAGTGTTTCTGTTCCTCCAACCCCCCGAAGGAGCTAACCAAACATAAAGCTTATGCTGGCAACAAAGGGGGTGAATGGAAGGAGTGGAAGGGATGGGCTGGGCTGGTTGGTTAGAGTGGCAGCAGTCATTATCAAGCCCTTCAAGGTCTCTCAAGGCAAGCGTCTGCTTTACAGATTTTTATGTTCACGACACGCACACATTCGAGTGGGGGCGGTCTCATATATTTTATGAAAATTAGGAGCGCCTGACTGAGTGCGAGGGAAGTCGGAATGTGGCCATAAATAAATGGTCTCCTTTACGACTTTGGACATTAACCTGTTAAATTTCTAATGTGTAGACGGGTCCTTGGTGTTCTTAGGCGCCCCCATCCATTCGACTGCCCTCTGCTCCTCCACCCCGAAGGATCGTCAACGGCTTGCATATTTAAGCAGCCTCAGCAGCGAACGGGTCGGATAATCTAACATACTAATGTGTGCGAATGCCCAGTCAGCCCCCTCCTTTACGGACCGATTCAGCTCCGAGTTCTCCGTTCCAGAGAGACCACAAAATCAATAATGATTACATTTGCCTTGCATATTTCACCAGCCAAGAGAGCGGATAGGAGTGGGCTCGGGTGGGTTAAATGACATTTGGTGGCATATGCCAATTGGTTGGCAGGTTAGGTGGTTGCTCTTGCACCGAGTCCCCCGCCTGATCCACCACACCTCATCCATCTGGTGGAGAGTGCGAAAAGACAAAAGCCAAAAGACGGAAAAGCGGTTAAGTGGCAAGGTAGAACCACCAGCCAAAAGCCCTTACAGAGAGAGCCTATGCCTATGGCCACTTCTGCACAACAGGGCGAACTCGATATGACCACTCATTTGGACAAAATAAAGATATGCATTGGACTGAAGTTATTGAGAAAACTTTTTAACATTTTCGTCGTCGGGCAAAGTAGTGAGTAATGCTGATAAAGCCTGGAAAATACTACAGATCAGACCGTAACCCCAATACTTATAATGCTCAATGGTGCAGAGATAAGGACTCAACACGATTTCATTAAGCCACAAGAGAATTTTCTTAGTTATTAATTAATTAATTATTTAAGCCATCTTAGTGTAGTATCCTATTTACGGTACAAGGTAAATTCAATCACAGAGTACCCACTGTACCCCCAACTGTAGCTACCACTAAAAGGGTTGAGTGCTCGGCTCTGGTGGGGCTTCGAAGCAAAAGAAATGCACTGCCCTGCCACCAGAAGCAGCAGAAATCAGAAGATGCAGGCGAAGAGGAACGCAATAAGTGGCGCGCAGGGTCAACGATAAGCGGCGCTAGAGGGGGTGGTGGAGCGACAGGGGGCGAAGAGGCGGCAGGACGGCGACGCCACTCGATGCAGTCAACGGCCTACAGAATGCAGAATACACTGTGCAGCGGCGATGGGTCCTAGCCCAACCAGTTAGAAAATGCAACAAAGTACAGGCCTCAGTCTGCAGTTAACCCAACGCAAGCACAGATACACACACCACCGTACCACCCACCGACCCCTTTCGGCCGCTTGACAGGTTGAAATCCAACGCAGCAGAACGAACGAAAGAGCACAAAGCGACGGGGGAAAGTAAAAGGAAAACGGCAAAGAAAATGCACACTACAAAGGCAAAACGCTGATGACGTTGACGACGAAGAAGATGGAAAAGAGGAAAACGACGGACACGACAGCGACAAAGCGTTTGCACAAAACAGGCCGAGTGCGAAAAGTTAGCAGGGGAGGTGGAAACACATGCCCAAAAAGAAAATGCAACAAAAGCATGAAAAGAAAAGCGATACAGGAAACTGGCTGGGACTGAGCCTAACAAGATGTTTGGATACCTGTGTACCTACAATAATATCTTCAGATTGTAAAAAATGGTACGTTTTTTAACCAGCTAACTTTAAGTTAATTATTTATTAATAATATATATAGTTCAAGTATTAAGTTTTACATTTTTACACAAAATGTTATAGTATAAGTTATTCATTTCTTTCATTTAACTTCATTCTTAAATTCACGTAAAATCGAAATTATTGCGAAATTTGCGATATTTTCACAATCTTAACTTTAGTTAACTTTAGTTACTCCATGTAATGCAATAAAAAATAATTTCAGCGCTAATTGGTGGCTATGATTAACCGATGGAAATAATTGCAGTGGGCCGAGTTCGTCCAAGTTTCTCCCCCATATTCGTAAATATAGTAAATGATATTACCCAACAAAACAAGGGAAATCAGGGGGTTATATTGAGGAATGTTATATAGAGCGCCGCACTAAAAAAACGTAAGAATAACTTAGCACTTTATCAGTCGTAAATAAAAAAAATATTAAAATAGTTTGGAAGCAAATATTAGAATTTTACAAATTCGGTTCAAAAAATTTTGAAATAAATGTTTTTCTTGTCCACTAAAATTGTCCCTTTAATTTACTTCAATTAGACATTTGTTTAAGTGATAAGTAATCAACACTGTATGTAACGTTTCGTGTTTCATAATTGAAGTAGTCCCTGCTATAGAAAAACATTAAAATAAACTGACATATTTCTGAAAAGACCTCTTGGTATTGAGATGAGGTTTATTTTTATTTCTTGTATGGTTTAACTATTCAAAATCGTTTTCGAGTCCAGCGACGCGATGAAAGGTTTCGCCTTCAGAAGTAATCACATTTGAGTTTTCCAGCTTTAGGCGGTAACAATGCGGCAAAGCTGCGAAAGTTCGTCGGGATGAATTTGTTTCCTTGGCAGGGTTTGATAAGACCTATATTTCTGTCACATTGTATATACATATGTATGTACCATAAAGGAGCTCTGGCAACATCTTTTTGAAAGTCAAACTTTTCGCGATGCGGAAGTGATTAGACATCATGGAAAGTGGAAGTGAGGGAAAAGGTCTGGCCGCCAAAATTGATTCTTAGCCCTGTAGATTCCAACTTACTTTGTTTGGCCAAGCGTCATCTGACTTTTCCACGAAGAATATACTCATTTAGCTTAAGGGGGAACTACATTTTGAGTCTGAAAAAAAGGTCTTCTGGCAGTCGCTTTGTAGGGAACTGAAGACAGTTCTTTTTAAATCCAAATAATATTTATTTGGATGCCTGCCACCTTTTTACATAAGTAAAAATTGTAATTTAAGAAAATGTTAAAAGATTTTGGAAGTCATATCGCAGCGGACATCGTAGATTGTGTAAGATGTGTAAGATGCTAGCCACAACTTTAATATGAAAAAACCAAACAAAACATTTTCTTACTCGGGAGTGTTTATTGTCGTCTATAAACTAAACTTTTTTCGAATATTAAACAAGTAAACAGGCTCAAAAAAAAAATTTGGGATTTTCGGCAAAAAAAAAACTTTAGATTAGAATCGGTTCAGTTGTTTCAGAAAAAAATGGTTTCGAGAAAATGACGTTAATAGTAACTCCCGGAAGACATCTTCAACAATTTCGAGAATAAGCTTTTGAAACTCTATCGATTAAAGCTTTAAAACTATTTTTAAATTGTTCCCCCTCAAATGCTCTTCATCCAACTTGATGACTTAGAATGTGTGACATTTTAGACTATATTTAATGAAATTATATATTCAATGACAAATATTTGATTAACCACTAAATAACATAGTGACGGTTGTCCAAAAACTTTCGTGTAAGAAACAAAAATATAAATGAACAAAATAATCGCCTAGAAAAATGATATATAATAGACTATTTTTTAACAATTTATTCAATCTAAATTTCGATTTTGATTCTCAGGCGATTTTAAACTAAACACCTCGAAGAAAACAAAAATACAATTTTTCTATAAAACAACGAAACTAAAATGGATATATGTACATACATATGTATGTAGTTGTCAGACTTGATAGGTCTTCTAACGCAATCTGAATACACAATAAAAAAACGGATGGAAAAGTTCCATTATAATAGCTTTTAAACTAAGTTTAAAAAATAAATATAAACAGTATTATCGCCTTATTTAAAGGCGCGTTTCAGAAATAATTATCTAAATATTCACATACAGGTGGGAAATGTCCCAATACTTCCGATTAAAATAATACCTTTTTAAAAATTTTGGGGTACAAAGGATAATTAAACGCAGCAGTATTTGCAGCTAAAATAAAAGTCTAAAGTTTGCTGAGACAAGTACGTAAGTCCTTAGCGGCAAGAGAAACAACGAAGAAATTAAAGAAAACGCGCGTTTTGCCCGAGTCGCTGCCCACGCCAATTAGAATTTTTAAGTCCAACTGGGCGGCCCTTTGCAACACTACCCGACGCCACTCTCACACACACGCACACTAGTGCACCTAGAGCCAGTTTGTCTGGCAATTGAACGATTGAGCGAGAGGAGCGACTTGCGCTCAGAGCGGGAGAGACAAAGGAATGGAAAGAGAGAGACGCGCGTTTATTCTTTTTCTTTGCCAGGGTATAGAGAGCGTATTAGGACTGGTTTCTAGATTTCTGATTTCTTGGGCAGCAGAAATGCAGAACTCGTTACGGAAATAGGAGCAAAAAGTCTGCGCCTCCCTTAAGGCGGTGTAAATAGGGGTGGTTCGGCACCAAAACAAACAGGGTTCATCACAGTCCTGGCCATTTCCGGATTTTACAGGGTATCACGGCGAATGCAGGCACAAAGGGAATCGGCAATGACAACAAAGAGCGGAGACCGCGAGAAGACAAATAGGAAAAATAACGACGGAGAACAAAAATCAATTTGAGTGGATGCTGGACTTATGTATTTTGTTCGTTTCGTTTGTTCCTCTTCCTTTGCTTTTCGGTTTTGCACAAAGTTTAAAAAGCTGTATGCAATACACACACACACGCAACGCAGGCAAACACACAGACAGCAACACGCGACGGCTTTTTTTTGCCGGTTGGAGTATAGTAAGCTACAGAAAAAATACGCTTTACGTCGAGAGAACGCTTTAATTATGCTTAATTTGTTGTTAATCAAACGCACATAACACAGAACACAATACACCGCTTGGGAAAAAGCAGCAGAGGAAAGGAGCTCACGTTTTTCTGCTGCAGATCGGAATCGATATCGGGTTTATTCGCTTTGCCGGATTGTTACTTCACGTTTGTTAATTGTGTTTCTTTGTTTCTTTATTCGCCTGCGCACACTTTAATTTGCGATTTTTACTCGCAATTTGCAATTGGCATTTGCTATGCGACAACTGCCGTTATTTCGGTCGTTACTTTTTGATGACTTGCCTACACACCGCAAACTTGGCTGAACTTGGATATTTTTTGCCGATTTTCTAAGATGTATTCTTAGCTCTGCGAGACTCTAGAGACTGCCTTGCGCGACGTAGAACCGAACACCACCATTAATTTTCGCCGAATGAGTGGCCAAAGCAGGGGCGAAGCAGATACACCGATGAACAACGGGACAGGCGGCGCATGGGGGTGGGTGCTTGCGCTCAACGAGAGAGAGAGAGAGAGCGCGCGATACGAGGGAAATTCTGGTACTTTTGCGCTTTCGCGGTATTTTTGTTCTGCGCACGCGTGGTCACACCGTAGCATGGGTGCCACTCAAAGCGCAACCGCCACTATGGTCATCCCGCTCGCACCTACAACTGAGTGAGTTGAGTGGACCAAAGAATTGAGTTGACTCACTCGTGAGAAATCCCACTGTTAAGCTTAACAGAAGCAGAAATTCTGATTCGACTTTCCGATCACTGCAGTTTCCTGTTCGATTACTCGTTTCAATGGGAAAAGTGTCTGGAATATGGGCTAAATTTAAAACCCCCTCTTTTACCAACGCATTCTGACTCCAATTAATGCAAGGGATTATGGCCAACAACAGTATACGAATGCAAGTGTAATGAATTGTTTTTAAATTAAATTATGTAATTAATTTTATGCCAAATCGGCGACAAAGGATTACACAAATATTTTCAGTTCATTATAAATGGGCGAACCGCAATAACAGCCCGATTCCAATTAGACCCCACCTCAGCGGGCGTTTGTATTTCTCATCTGCATTTGTATCGCAGTTTCTTTTCAACGTCCCTAATGACCTTCAGTGCTAGGACCACAAATGCTGCTAGAATCGCCTTTTCCATGAAAGTAAAATAATAATTTAACTTGCCGAGGATACAAAACTATTTGTTTAGAATCGTTTTTTTTGATTTAACTTTTATTTTAAAGAGTTTAAAATCAATGCTTCAAAGCCACAAAAGAAGACTATTAATTATAAATTATATATAAAATGATATTAATTATTTTTCTTAGTTTTAAAAGCGACAAACACCTTAACAACCAGTCGTAACACTCCTTAGTCGTACACTCAGAAAACGAAAGAACGCATAATCTGGGTTCGAACGTTCTTAAAAATGTTCTCAGTCTTACTTAAAATTTGTATGACAACCGTTCTTAGAATAAGTACTTTTTGTGCTCGAATCTCACATTTTAAAAGCGAAATTATTGATACTCATGGAAAACAAAGGTTTATCATTTCTCATTTATGTATATTCCTCGATCATTTTATAAAACCAATTTTAAGAGAATATAAACAAAAATAACCAATTTAAGCTGAAATGTATGCGATTCGTTCTTAAATTAAAAGTGTTTGCTCTGAAAATAAGAATATCTCATTCATAAAATATGGAACTTTTCTTACTTAAAGTACACGTTTTTCTTACTTCAGTTGTCAATTTGTACAACTTGAATCGTGACATATTAATATTTTTCCAGTTCAGGTCTAAAATTATTATTATTTAATTTAAGTACTTCCCATACTAATCGATCTTAAATTAGTACTTTATTATACTTAATCCCATCAAATGTTAGTAATTCGATCCTGACTTCGTTCTCAAATTCATAATTTTGGTGTCCAATTATTCGTTCTTGAATTTAACTTTTTGTTCTTGAATCAAAAAAATCGAGTTTTCCGTAGAGTGCGGTTCGTTCTTGATTTGATATCGAAAAGCGTTAATTTTTCCCTGAGTGTAGAGTAAAGGGGTATTCTATATTCGTGGAAAAGTATGTACCTGGTGGAAGTGTTTTGTGCAGGAGACCTACCTAAATCTTTCTAATAATATAAAATAATATTTTTACATAAAAGTCAACTTGTTCAATTTGCCTCAATGGTAGGGCATACAAAATCTGAATAATACAAAGCAAGAGGAAGAGGTGGTTTTGAAATGATTATATGATTATAGAGCAGAATTATTGGGATAACTATGAACTAACTATTATTTCATGAAATTATATGAATGTATTTAGTCTATTTACTTTATTTTAAAAATCCAGAGGGATTTTTATTTCAAAATTATTATGACTGCAGCACCTGACTAACCTAAACAACAAGCCAATCGGAAAAGTCAATTAATTGATTCAAAATAAGAGAACACTAAAGAAAAATACATACATACATATATCGAAAATAACTGACAGAAAAAGTGGGCCTGAACTCTAGCGAAAAAACAAGAAAGAGCGCTATAGGCGAGTTCCCCGACCATCTGATACCCGTTACTCATCTAGTGGAACGGCAAGGGAGAAATTTCCACACTAGCAGTTTTTGGCGGTTTGTGGACGTTATGGTGGGCGTGGCAAAAAGTGTATTGGAAAATAAAGAGGAATTTACAAGACTAATAAAAAAATGAAAAAATATCAACACATTTTTCAAAAGGGTGGGCGTGGCAGATCGATTCTGCTATTGATCCTGATCAAGAATATATATACGTTATATGGTTGGAAACGTTTTCTATGCCTGTCACATATTTTTCAACGAATCTAGTATACCTTTTAACTCTACGAGTAACGTTTATACAAATTGGGGAAAACTGCATGGACTCAGGCAGTGCATTCGAATGGCAGCCCATCTTGCGTTTGAAGCCTTTGTCCGTGTGGGTTGTGCAAAAACGATAAGTGCAAAATTTAATTAAATTTCATTTCAGGCACAAAAACCCTAGAAAAGGAAAGCATTGCGCGGGAGCCTGCATTGAAGTCCGTTACAAGCGAAATGCATTAAGCCCACGAGTTTTAATTAAATTATTATTAATCTCATTTGACTGCGTGCATGTGTGGGTTAAGTCCGGCCGCACCTGGCTCCACCTGGCTCCACCTGATAAAAAAGAAAATTCAATTTCGCACATAAACGAGCCGAAGTGAAGGAAATCAAGAGGCAAAAAACTTTGACATGCTCCACAAAATATTCCTATCTGTGCCAAAAAGTTAACTGCCTGTGGTCGGCGGTTAGTGGGTTGCGAGTGGGTGGTGTTGGGATAGCTGTCGAACAGTTTGACATATGAAATTAGGTCGTCTGAATTTTGAATAAACTCTAATTGTCATGAAATGCGGCTGAAATTGTCAATACAGCCGATTGCCACCGATTCAGTGGTCCGACCACTCCGCCCACTTTTGTATGTATAAGCTGCACAATCCACTCAATTTCGATTTGGTTTATGCAAATCCTTGCTGGGTGAGTCCCTTATCAATTTGGTCCTGCATTTTTTCTCGAATCTATGTATCAAGTGTGCCCAATATAAAGGTAAACCATTCGTATTTTTTTACAAAGGTGATTTAATTATACCTTTACAAAGGTATATTTAATTACTATAGAGTTTCCAGTTAATGTTCTTAACTAAACTATCAAACAAGTCAGTCATAGATGTTTTTTGAACATAATATTTTAATTTACCTCTGCCTTTCTGTGAATCATTCACCATTCATCAGCTTAAATTCTTAGGAACGTTTAAATGTAAATCTATTTAAGTTGGCTCCAGCGGCTTAGTTGTGGCTAACTCAAATGGCCAAGCTGTGCTCGAGCCAGAAAGCGGCAAGTTCATTTAACTAATAGCCAACAATTTATAACTAGCTTGAGTTCTCCATCCTCTGCAGCTGCAAAAAGCCGGCGACGACAGCTAATGGCCTCTGCCCACCTGAACTGATGTCCCGCCCGATTCCTGGGCTGAAAAACTAATCCGCTTAATCCGCCTATCTCCAAAACTATGTCCAGCACTGACCCGGTCCTGCCGGGCGAGACAGCCTCCTTATGGCTTGTGTGAGTGAGTCGAACCTTACTTCCTCTTTCGATAAGGCCGAAGAAGTCCAGAAGGCATATTCCTAGACGGCTCTTCGATATTACCGAAATGGTCGGGATAAGACTGAAGTAAAAGTGTTGTACAATGCGTGAAAAAAGTTTCTGAAGAAAACTTTAATAGCCAGCAAAGACGGGGCCACGTTGATAATGTGATAAACATTTCGTGATGGGAAATAAAGAAAAACGGTACCAGACTCTACATGTGAGCCTGCTAATTAACTAAATTGGACACAAAACTTTTGTCTCTGTGCGACTCAAAAGGCAAAGCCGGAAGCTGCGTGGAAATAGGATAACAATAGAACGAGCCAATACCCTTGATGGTTTTCCCAAAACTTTTTACACATGTCCTTGCCATTCAAATAGCAAAAAGAGAAAACATTTAGGACCGACTCTATAAACTATTTACTTTCCGTCAAAATCTATCTCGTTTCTATCCTGAAAAGAAAATGTTGTGAGGTGTGCACAACTAAAATTATAATATCCTTCGCAGAGTTATTTAATTCGGTTTAAGATAATGAGATAAACAATGAAATAAATATTGTTCTTTATTGGCACAAGTATTTATCATACTTGTAAGCCTATTCAGAATGTTGGTTCGTACGAAAAAAAGAACCGCTTATCTTATAATTTTCTTGATTGAGTACTAAGACCGTAACCGGTTAATCCAGCCCCAAATATTTTCACATGATGTGCTCACTGCCAAACTCACTTTCGGCAGTCGTTCTCGAAAAAAGGTTTTTCTGACACACGCACACCACATTAAAGCTGAGCAGCTGAACACACGCTTATTAAGATTTAAATGCGGCACGAACAGCGCGGTTCCATATATATTGTTGCATACTTCGCTGCGCTCAGACTCCCAGCGAGGTGTTTTAACACACACATGTACGTAATTGGTGGTATATTTAAGGGTTTTTGTATGAGTGTATAAACGCTTCGCTTGCTTATTTAATTTGCCACAAAATTGTAGACACATGGCCAAAAAAGCTGAACCAGAAAGTTGAAAGGCTATGAAAGCAAACTAAAAACTTTTTATTTCGCAACTGGTTTTGAGCGTAGTCAAAACCAAATGTGGAATAATAACAGTTACAGTTTTTGCTGTGGCAACTGTTGTTCTAAAGCATATAGAATATTTCTTTTATGCTACCGGTTAATGGAATGCACTATGGGAAATTTGACCCCTTTTTCTGGCCAAAACCCATTTTCTGAAAGCCGGAATATTAAAAAAATATTTAGTGTACGCATTCATAATGGACCAATCTTTAGTGCTGCATACTAGAAATTTTAATAGATGGCGCCCCAACAAAGAAATCAGCTGTTAAAAACAGCTGTTGCGCGTACAAAAAACCACAATCTGCTACGTTAAGTTTTTCTTTCGTTACAAAAGTTCTAATATCTTTGGAACCAAAGCGTTAATTTCCATTCTGTAAAAAGTATTTTAATCAGTGGGCTTTCTATTAAAAAATAATAAAAATATATAAATATATAAATAATAAAAATATAAAAAAAACTAATGCTGTACCCGTAATTTAATAAAAATGTAAGTTGCCCTACAAAAGCATTTTTTTTGATAATGACCTAACTTTGAATAGAGATTTAAAGTGATTGCAGCAAATTGCATCAATGAAATGTACCTCATGTTGTAGCTTATTCAATTCTTGTTCAGATTATTGTAATTTAAAAAGCCACTTTTACCGATTCTTGGAGAAATTATAGATTTTAGACTTAACCCTACTTTTCCAAATTCAGAGTAATCTCATGCTAAACGGGAGTTAAACAAGGTGGTTGCTGAATTGTTTTGTTATTTTTATTAGTACTTTTGTTGTTAACTTCTGTAAAATGATTTAGTATGCAAACACTATCACGAAATCATTACTTTTTGCTAAGATTAGAAAAAACATACAAAATTAGAGAAAGCCTTTACGAAAATAAATAATATAAATATAAGGGACGGTGCCACGCCCACAGTTTTTGGGGTACGTATAGATATGGTCTAGCGCAAATTAATGCAAAAAAAAAAACTTAAAATCTTTCTTCGTTCTGGAGTTATAAATTACAAAACATAGAAGGGGCGGTGCCACGCCCACAATTTTTGGTACCATTAAAGATATGGACTAGTGTAACTCCATGCAAAAAACACAAACTAAATATCTTTCCCCGTTCTGGAGTTATTAATTTAGGCCAGAAAAAGTGGTCAAATTTCCCATAGTGGAATGGCTTGACACAACGGCTCAGTAAATGCAACAGATAAGGACTCAAATAACATAACATTAATTATACCCGTTACTCGTAGAGTAAAAGGGTATACTAGATTCGTTGAAAAGTATGTAACAGGCAGAAGGAAGCGTTTCCGACCATATAAAGTATATATATTCTTGATCAGGATCAGCCGAGTCGATCTGGCCATGTCCGTCTGTTCGTCCGTCTGTCCGTCCGTCCGTCCGTCTGTCCGTCCGTCTGTCCGTCCGTCTGTCCGTCTGTCCGTATGAACGTCGAGATCTCAGGAACCACAAAAACTAGAAAGTTGAGGTTAAACATACAGAATCCAGAGACATAGACGCAGCGCAAATTTGTTGATTCATGTTGCCACGCCCACTCTAACGCCCACAAACCGCATAAAACTGCCACGCCCACACTTTTGAAAAATGTTTTAATATTTTTTAATTTTTGTATTAGTCTTGTAAATTTCTATCGATTTGTCAAAAAAACTTTTTGCCACGCCCACTCTAACGCCCACAAACCGCATAAAGCTGCCACGCCCACACTTTTGAAAAATGTTTTAATATTTTTTCATTTTTGTATTAGACTTGTAAATTTCAATCGATTTGCCAAAAAACTTTTTGCCACGCCCACTCTAACGCCCACAAACCGCCAAAAACTGTCAGTGTTGAAGACTCTCCTTCGCACTTACACTAGCTGAGTAACGGGTATCAGATAGTCGGGGACCTCGACTATAGCGTTCTCTCTTGTTTTTATTCTAATGTAGCGAAGAGAATCGGAATTACATTAACAAATTCAAAATTATAACAAATTCAAAATATTAAACACTCACGCTTGTTTGTTTAAATGAATAGCAGTTACCGTTAAGGGTTAATATCTTTATTTTATTTCAGAAAATAATTATTTGCATTATAGCTTTATTTTGTTGGCACATATTTTATATATCTTCAATAAGTTATTTTCTTTTCATGTATGAACGACAGACGTCATGGATGACTTTACAGGTGTCCCTTTGAAATTTCTGAAGACCTAAGTCTTCATTTGACTTCACTTTTAGAAAATCCAATGTGAAGTCAGTTCATAAATATTTATAAATTCGATTCATAAACATACCGATACGAACATGTTGTAAAGGCCCATCAAATCGACAAACCGCCGTGCTCTTAACCCCTGCTCTAATAAAAAGGAACCTCAATTGCAAATTCAATTTACCCTACGTAGAGAGCATAAGCAAATACACTCAACCAATACAAATACGACGACCGAGACAGACAAACCAAACTCCCTACTTGCAGGATCTCCTCATCCTTCTCCCGTAACTCCATTCTGGGCCTCCGTTAGACTGAGGCACGCGCCATCTACATCTGCAATCCGCCTCACAGCCACTGGCGCCCGAGCAGGGACGGGGTGGCTGACCAACCGCAAGGACACAAAGTAACTAATTATCTCGCCTTAACCCCTTACCAACAGATTCCTGCTGTGTTTACTTAGCACACCACCCTTCTAAAGTTCTCCTGCAGCTTCATCGCACGTGGCTGGGAAATGGACCCAAAAAATAAAAAATAAAGCTGGGGAAAATTGAATGCAAACCCGATATGTTTTTCACATTTGAATGGACAATGGGTAGCAGGCCTGGGCAGGGGAAAACAGGAAAAAATGTAAATGAAATGTGTCAAATGCTGACACATGCCGCGTCTAAAGCTGGAAGCTGGAACTCTTTGGGTTAGGTGAAAAAGACGGACTCAAATGGATGTGGTGCCGCAGGGTTGTAGGGTTGTGGGGTTGCCCGAGGAAACAGAGGGAGTTCCCGCCTAAAACAGGGACCTTGTCCGGGGAAGTGGGACTTTTCACAGCAATCACCGGCTGAGTGAATATTTATCGATAACAAACTGAAAACATCTAACCCCGACCCCCAGTCACAATCCCATTTCTATTCAACACAACGTCAAACAAGCGAAATTGGGTTTTGGAGTAAGGAGTAAGGCCTTACATCGGCTTTGCAGTATCCTGCCATAACACCCGGGACTGGCCAGACTTTCATCTGCAATCTCGTTCCGGGATGGATGGATGTGAGCCAGCTATTATTTGGACAGCACTCGTGGCGCGTACACGAAATGAACATGGCCAACTACATTGCAGGGTTGGTGCGGGTGTGATTTAGGAGGATTCCACGTTGGCAAATGGCACGAGTCATTGAGCTAACGATCGAAATTATATCTCTCACGCATGTTTTGTATCTGCAACTCCAAGCGCAGCACTGAAAGAAGCTACTTTCATGATCGGCGCAATCAAATGTTGCCAAGCTGCACTTAGACTGGTTTAAGGTTTGCAAGTTCTGAATCTGACGGCTTAACAGTTTGGAACCTAGAATAAATACATTTAACTTATTACTTTCTTAATAGGATTTAAAAAAACATTTCAAATAAATAAAAAATAAGTCCAGCCACAACTTCTTTTACAATATTATTTAAGTAAATGAAATGAAAGAAATTTTCCCACTTAGCAAAATTAAATACTTTGTGCTTTTTAATACAAGGTAATATTACCTTTTGATCGCAGTGCACTACTGCACACTTCAACAATCGAATCTGAAGTCCCGAGCGTTTAACGTCAAATAAAACCGAGTAAATAATTTAACAGCCAAGGCAGCACATCGAAGTGCCCGATGCGAAGTAGAAAAACTTTAGCGTATTTATTTGCAATTTTCGCATTTTAAGCCGATAAAAGCGAGGCAGCGGCGATGTGTGAGTGCCAAAGTGTGGGAGCTGCATGTCGGTGAGACGCCGGGGGTAGTGACCGTATAAAATGACAAGCGTTTGACACAAGCACCGGAATATCCGTCAGTGCGGCGACGGAGCGGACGACACTGTGTCCTGCGTCCTGGAGAAGGGAGCTCCGGGAAAACGACAGGATGGCAAAGATGAGGCCGGAGGAGAGCGGGGAGCGGTGAACGGTGAACGGTGTAGATGTGTGTCCTGCGCGTGTTTGCTAGCGTGTTACGGCCACATCCATAATACAAAAGGATGCTCCGACCAAACCGAGCGAGCATCATTTCCCGGTGCCATTTCTAGTTGTGTGTCAACTATTCTAATAGTTCCCGCTTGAGTGGGCCGTAGTGAGACTGTGGGTCTGTGTGTGAGGGTGTGTGTGAGCGTGTGTGTGTGATTTACAGTTGCGCTGATTGCAAGGATAATGCCAAAGTACTCGCCGCTCTGGCATGAAGTGTCTGGAGCGCTTTCATTCCTCGGTAGCCAAGAAAGTCCCTGCCAAAGCGGATGTTAACTTAAAGGTATTAAGAAATTGAATCAAAGTGGAAATATTATAAGAAAAAATACGTACTTCAATAGCAGAGGGAAAGCGAGAAAGTGGATGCAGCACGGGAAATTACTTATTCGAATTGGCTTGCTTTTATATTGAAAGGTGTAAACCGCGTATTTTTGTCAGCTTAAAGATAAGCCAATCAAATGCGTGAATTTCACGGGTAAAATCATTTTTGAAAAGGCGATACTAAAGCGGAATTAAATACGTATACATATATCTTCAAACTTGTTCAATGCATAATTTTTTTCAAGTGTATTTTGATGTAAAGGGGGAGAGGGGAGGTGGTGCGAATTGAAAGCGAAGGAGTGGTGGCTGCTGCAGTTGTACTACACGTTGCCTAAGAGCCGCTCCGACTTTGAACTATGACGTTGGCTTTTAGTGTATTAAGAAAATGTCAAAGGAGCTGACAGCCCAGGCTCCAGTCGAAGCTGTACCAGGTGCCTGGCTGGGAATTCGTTGGAGGACGGGGGCTGGGGACCTAATACATAATAATGCAATTTTGCCAAGGACAACGGCAATGAGGAAGGCGGATTCATTTGGCTTAGGCCAAATGCCGGTCTGAATTTAAAATCTAAAAAGCAAGAGAAAAGTAATTGAGAAAAGTGAAAGAGCTGAAATAAGGGGAAACGCGGCGCTCACAGGATTATAATTTTCTGCAACCATTCCAGGCGTTCTCCCAAACAAAAATGTTTGCAGCATTCCCGGCACTCAATTCAACAGAATAAGCAAAGCAGAATATACGTACATCCCAGCAAAATTCCATAAGCCCAACATAACAATTACTGCCATGTTGGAACACATAAAAGTTGTAAAGGACCTAAGTCCCAGGTATCCCCGACCGAGCATCCACCTGTTTGTTTCCACACATACACATAATTCTGCCACCTATGTAAAACCACGGGCAGCCCCAAGTGTCCTCCCCTGCACTTAATCTCAATTTGATGCCTACGCATACCCTGTCTTCGACTAAGGAGTGTGTAGCAACACCATTAATGCGTGTTTACAGGGGTTTTCATTTAGATGCTGGTTAAATTGTTGGTGAAGAGTAATAATATTGCATATAAGATGGATTAACTTACTTATTTAAGGCAAGTAATTAACTCCAAGCATATTTGGATTTAATAGGGAGGCATATGAAATAATTATCTGATAATGTTGATCATCTTCCTTTTTAAAAATGCATGAAAGAATTACGGCGCCTCTTAGATTTTTATAAGGATTTTTGTTTTGGCAATTTATTAGAGAGCCCAACCCTGGCCAAACAGGATACATTCCCTGGCCCTCCAATAATCGTATATGCTATAAGCGTATTAACGCAATTCAATTTCGAACCATTTTGCCTCCCTCCAAAACGCAAAAAAGGAACATCAGCAACGATTGGAATAACTACAGATATAAGAGCTGGTCGAAACAATGTGGATTGTGCCACCTGCGCAGAGCTGTCAGCTTAAAACGAATCTTAGATTACCTTTAGGGTCTGATGATTAAAATATAACATATGCCTCCCAATTGTTGAATTTCTTCATTCTAGTTTATTTGTATCTAAGAAGACAGCTATTAGAAATGTTATATTTAAAATATATGTATATGTATATTTATTACAAAAAATGCATAGATGAACAGGATTTATAAAAACTTTTTACATGAAAACACGAATCTTTTATTTTTGCTTAAGATTGACTTATTAGTGTTGAGGGACTTGTGGCATATCCCACGCCGTGTGACCTAAGATAGGGTATCAACCGGTAAACGTATTAACTTCCGTTCACTTTTATAGGCACAGACAAACACACCTACACCGCCACCAGGGCCCAGTTCGGCACACATATGCCAAACTGAACTCTATGCTGACCAAAGGACGCGTATGGGCACCTCCTTGTGGACAGAAAGGGAAAGAGTTCCGGTCCTGGGAGACCGGAGGCCCATGCAGGACGGTACTACATCGCGTGTTTGTCCCAGCTCACATGTACATACATCTGTACATATGGCGGGGGCGAGGGAATTAGCAAACAATTGGATGCTGTGGATGAAAGTTGGCGTTGGTATTTTTCCCTTCACAGAGTACAGAGTACCAGTAAGTTGTATAACGACGCCTTTTTCGTTCTCACTCAAGGAAAAATATAGTGGCTTGAAAATCAAGAGTTTTTCCTCAAACATGTTGGTTTTCATCATTAACAATAATTGTATTTCCTCTATATTTACACCGCGTAGCTATACGTGTGACCTTACACGCGAATAATACTTAGAGCCCCGCTGATGATGTTCATATATCATATGATATATGTACATCTAAACGACCACTAAATATACGAATAATATTAACAACCCTTTGTTGTAAATTAACTGTACCACAAGACGCACTTTAATTATCCTAATACTTTTACTTCATTACATCATACCCTATAATAACCTTCTTGGAAGTACCGGGTATACAAGTTCCCAGTTGGTTTCAGGAAACGACTGCTTCTGTAATCATTTTTGCCAGTATACCTAAGGTTCTTGCCCGTCGCTGATGGCCAAGAGTCTGTTCAATTTTGCATGACCCCCTACCTTCTTGGTCAACACACGGATGCCGACCTGTGCAGTGCAGTGCCTTCAGCTTTTTGACCGTTTTTATTTAGTGTTTTTGCCTATTTCTTTTTCCCGATTGTGATTCCGGGTCTTCGTTTTTTATGGGTCACCAGAGCGAGTGATCACGGACAAAGCGAAAGGAAAATATTTGCCTGTTGTGCGTTTGACATTTTCGATTGTGCAGTGGATTTGGAATATGGGCTTAAAAAGGGTCAAGCTGCAAGTGGTGTTGGTTGGTCCGGACCGAAGAATAAGACAGGTGACCAGTGTTTGCCTGCAGGTGCTACATTATGGGATAATCACATACATATATATTTGTCGCAAGCATGTATCAATTCGATCAAAACCAATTATATATTAATAGGCAGTAGAAGACAATACGAATCTTCGTTCAAAATACCAGATCAGATATCCATTACTCAGCCAGTGCACACTGCAGTGGAAGTGCGAACGATAAATTTCAACATTTTCTGGCGTATCGATAAAAATTGGAGAAAATAATAAAATGAAAAAAAATGAAACATTTTTAAAACAGTGGGCGTGACAGTTTTGGTCGGTTGGCGTTAAAAAAGGAGTGTCGAAAATGTTTTAAGTTTGCCGATTAAAAAATGGCGAGGCAAATATATAAAATCAAAAGGAAACAAAATCAGAACTTTTTTCAAAGTGTGGGCGTGGCAGTTTATTGGCGGTAAGAGTGGAACATTTGAGTGGCAAAATTTGGAAAAAAAATACTTGCTGCGTCTATGACTTTGAAATCTGCATGCTTAATCTCAACTTTCTAGCTTTTATAGTTCCTGAGACTTCGACGTTCATACCGATGGACAGACCCGACGGACTCGGCTATATATGTATGTTTTATAGTGTCGGAAACACTTTCTTCTACCCTATACATACATACATTTCAACGAATCGAATATACCTTCAATACGCCCTAATCGTTCATGTAGATTGACAAATGGACATAGCCAGATCGACTGGGCTAGTGATTTAAATCAAGAATATATAAAAAATATAATATATAAATAATTATAATGTAGCATATAATAATTGATTTAAACCAAGAATATATATAATTTCCAGGGTCTACAACGCTTATATTATATAGAATTCCAAAACTATCTTCCACGGGAAAAAGAAGAGAACAAATTATTAAATAATAAATTTGTAGTAATTAAATTTGTTAGTCAACCCATAAAGTTAAATGTAATTTACTCTAGGTAAGCACTGAAGTGTTGTTAATATTTATGGAATATATTAAGCATGGTTTGACCAATTGCATTTAGTACTGCTATAAACTGAAGATCGGCAACGGCCTTTTGAAGGACTTCAGATTTAAATAGTATAAAGCCCTTCAGTTGGTTAGACATGAGAATGGAGAGGCTCAGGGTACGACAGGGACGTGCCACCCGAACTTATCAGTCGACATCCGGTGTGTGTCCCACAACAAGACAAGACAACAAACCAGCACCCAGCAACCAGAAACCAGCAAGCCGGCAACCAACAACAGTGACAACGAGCCACTCACATGCACATCCCCAGCCTCATCCACATTCACACCCACAGAGAACGTCAGCCAATATCCTGCACAACATGGCGATACAGTGCAAACAATCCTGGCCCTCTCCCTTTTAGTCATGTAAACCAACTAATGAAACTGTCAACTGGCCACAACAGTCGGTCGAAAGGAGACCGATCGAAAGGGAAGTAAAGGAACGGAAAGGAACGGAAAGGAAAGGGCAGCGGAAGGTGGATTGAGTTGTTGCTGCCCGCTTCATCCTGCTGCCTTTCACTTTTCACTTCTACCCATGAACGAAATGACCCACCGACACATTCATCTAACCCACCTCCCGAGGGGCAACAGGCTGATCCTCTGGAGCGGCGCGGATTCATTAAAAGAGCTCGCCACGAAATTGATTGCCCAGTCAGCGCTTGATTAGCACTCGAAGGCTTAAAACTTATCTGCAGCGCGCCACGTACATATGGCCAAGAAACAGGGCTGCTCCTTGCTCCTTCCCCATTCGAAAATCCAATTTGGCCCGGACAATGGCTGCCGAGTGACATATTGAAAATGTCCATGTGCCGCGGTAGTTTAGCCTGCTCATAATCGCCGCCCAAGTCCCAGCCCCGAAAAGGAGAAAAGGAGCCCTAGACTGACTCGGTTATGAAAATGGATTTTCCAGCCATTCACACACATGTGTCTATTATGCATAAGCCTTCGTCTGCCTTTCCCAGATGGGTGGTGGGTGAACATGGGTGGCGAAGTGGCAGGTGGGTAGCCCGTCGCAACACGGAACAGCTGCTCCTAGATGATAGGTAGGGCCTATCAAAAACGGTCCAATCATTGCCTCTACCAAATGGGAGGGCGCGGTATATTGTTATTAAAAAATAAGCAAAATAATTAAAGCAACGCGTTTAACTTTCTAAAAAATATATCTATTGTATAAATATTGTATTATTGGTTTATATAGAATACGAAAATTTATGCATTTTGAATGTATTTAGGTAGTAGGATTTTTATTTAATCAAAAGATACGAATTATACAATAAATAATATAACTTTGGAAATTAACAGGGAATATACCCTGCACTTAATCATTTCATATCAGTAATCAATCTTTATCTTTATCAATCGGTTCTTTATCCAGATGAAATGTAATATACATATACAAGTGAGAAGCGCCACAGAGAAGGTGGAACCATATAATTTTCTACGTTTTTGCATAGCTTTGAAGTCATAATTTCGCACCTATGAGGCTCAGACCTATATAACTTATTTATTATTTATTTCAGAATATAGTTATAGATAGAGATGTAGTTTAAGGAGGTTTCGGCTACGCCTGCGAACAGCAATTCGTGTTTTTGTGGGGGACTCAACCATCGCGCGCATGCAAATTTATGACAGGTGGCACTAGGCTGCTGGGATGTGTTCGCTGGAAACAATGGCGTTAGGGGCGAAGTGGATGGTGAGCGGAGGGCGTGCCTGGAGGTGGGGCAGGTACATCGGATGTGTGCGGATATGTTTTGCCGCTCGAGTGAGTGTGTATGTGTGAGAGCTTTTTTCCGTGTGTTCCTTCTATAAAATAAAAGAGTGGCTTTGCATGTTATGAGCGGACGGAGGGGCGGTTTTTGTTTGGGTGGTTGAATCTGTCAACACGGGGCTGACACAAACGCACACCCACATCCCCCACACACACATGCACACACAGGAAGCATTTGTTTGCTCATGTTTGTTGCATGTGTTTGACGTTAACGCGACACAATTAAGTCGCTGAAGTGCGCCTACATCCACACAGGCCCACAATCACACACACATACACACACAGCGACGAGCCAGGCATTACACATTTCAATTTTGAAGTGACTTGAGCGAGAGGGACGAACAGCCGTCCCTGTCTCTCACAACTTTCTTAATGAAATTTCAATTTATCTTCATCCATGAGAGAGAAAGAAAGAAAGTACATGTGGGCATGCAAATTACATTCCCTATTCCGATTCTCTCTGCGGCTTTCCGTTCCATTATTCCACTGCTTTTCACTCCCACTTATAATTGAAGGCATTATATGCACACATTTTAATTACACGATTTGAAAGGATTATGATTATGCTCGCGATTGTGCACATGCAAATCTCCTGCGAATTTCCCCGCCACAAAAAGCTTTAAATGCCATCGGGTCGACTTCCACTAGGTTGAGTGAAAGTTGCCTTGATGCGAGGTGAGCGCGCTGGCGAGCACTTCTGGGGAAATCAGGCTTGGCCTGATAATCAAGTGGTTGCATTGAGTGGTCATTATGAAACGCACCCAATGCCACTGCCTCCGATGAGGATTTTGCTGGCCTTCCCTTCCAGAGCGCACCTTAAAGGCCCGGTCTTTATTTTTCATCATGTGAAAAACACGATGATATGTGTATAAAGTTTTCATTTTCCTAAAAATTTAAGGCACTTTGGTTTTCAGTTGCGTAGTTTTGTGTCAACTAGCAGATGTTCGTTGAAATATGCTTCGGAAGATACAAAGCGGTGCCTAGGAACATAAGCCGGTTGCGAATTAAAGCTTTATTTGCTTTATAATAATTTTTGTAAGTGTAGGTCTACAGCTTTTCTTCAGGCAATGGATGACTCATCCGAAGCGAAAGATTACCCGTCATCTAAGTGCAACTTAAAACGGCCATCCGGCAACACATTGTCATTTAAAGCCAGAATTAAGCACACACATGTCTAATTAGCAACTCATTAGCCAGCACGTCGATGCAACACAATGTCGTGCCATCCAGCGCAAATGGGAATCCCCTGGTTCCCAGCGGGGGGTGGTGATTTGGGGTGGTGGCACGTGGAATCAATGCTTATCGGAAAAATGCAGCAACCGCAGGAGAAAAACCAAGGGGAGCGGTCAGCACTGGTAAACTGAAGTTAATTGTTTCAGGCGGGTGAAATAAAGTCCACCAGTGAGGAGTTGCTGCCACTGACTTTCATTTGGTCATCGTCACATTTTCAGTTGGTCATTGTAGGCCCCAATAATCGGGGTACCAGCATCACGCAAGTATCAAACAACTATCGAGGGTTTTAATTAAATTATAGATGAAGCCTAGCCTATGTATGTATCCCAATACCGAACTAAGTCTTCCAATAAAATGGATTATTCTGTCCTAATAACACCCCATAGATATGGTATTTTTGCATGTGAGCTTACGTATTTAAGGATCAAAAGTCGCATCAAAATCAGAAGCAGAGGATATTTGATATTAAGGACAATGAATACCACATGCAAATGACGAAAGGTTGACCTTTTCTATTTTTGTGTCTGGTGCTGTTGGTTGACTAAGTAGCAGCAATTTCCAATTATCGATAAATAACTGAAGTGAAGAGCTGGCAAAATTGTTGTCATAAAAAGTGGCTTGTAAATTCAGCAGCTGTTCATTGGATGGTGACGAGAACGACGTCGCCGGCCAAGCAAATTACAATGAGAAAAGAAGAGGAGGAATAAAAGTTTTTATCAGGAGAACATCAAGTCGAATGGGAAATACCCTGGTTTGGCAATTTAATTAGGATATATTGGTTATGTGCTCAAGTTACTGTGTCTTCTACACCTACAGCTACTTCTACTCTTAGCAATTCGATTTATATTAGCTATTTAAATTATACAAGTTTACTAAGCTGCTATGGCACATCATGACCAACCATATGGAGATGAAGTAACTCATAAACATTTCCTGTCCAGGATGAGTCAAATCAGTTAACAGTAAGTGGAGCGAAGAATATGGTAGTAGGACATTGCCAAGTCGATAAACAAAGAGACAACTTCGGACCTGTACGAGGTCCTGTGCACATAAGCAGACGTTTTAATTTTATCGAACGGATGACAAGCTGCTGGGCATCGGAGGACATTGCAGGACTTTGCAGCACTTCGCAGGACATCGCAGAACACCGACCGGACAGGCCAGGACCAACATCGGGCCTCACAATTGAGTACGCTTGGCGGCGCAAATAAGTCCAGCACGGTCCGGAGAAAGGCGTTGCCCACTGGACAATGACAAACCCGTTTCGGAAACTGTGGGAAACCCAGCAGAAAGGAAACACCGCTCACATGTGGGGCGAGTGTCTGTGGAGGGGGAGTGCATTTTACAAGCCGTTGCCTCTTAATTTAAATATGTTCCAATGCACAAAGCTAAATTAAAATGTATTTATAAAGCACAAAGGGGGCGATGTATGCAGAGGGGGCGTGCAACCGAGCAGGAACAACCCTTTTAATGACTATTTTTATCAATATGCGCGCGCTCACCTTGCGAGCGCTCAATCCAGCGTTAAGTACAAAATCCTTTAATAAGACCAAGCCCGCTTCAACCAGATCCACCCCCTCCCCCTCTACACTTCCCCTCTGAACACCCCCTCCTCGCGCACTTCATGTTTGTGTGCTCTTGCTTCATTTAGCCAGCTCTCCCGCATCTGTTCACTAAACAGTGTCAACCGCGAAGCCAAACCAAAGTCCCTCTTTGGGTCCAAAGCAGCCGCATATTTTTGGACACTCACACGGCAGGGAAGCCCATAGCCAAGGATCAAGGATTGGGGTAGAGGGCAGAGGCAGAGGCTGATTGCCAAAGGATTCCCCGTCTCGCGGGCAATTAGTGTGGCAAAATCGGGTGACGGAAGTGTACCCACAGACAAAACTGTTATGCGGTGGATACGTGTGCTGAAGCTGGAAAGGCGGGGGAAAGGGTTGTAACAGGATGCTACGCATTAAATGATTTATTCAAGTGAATCATCATGAGTAGAGGGGGGGATAGATTGCTGTTCTCAATAACTATGGAGTGCTTTCAGGAGATGTATCATCCCCTTAAGTCTTTTCCACTGGCGGCTATTCCACTTTAGATTATTTAATAACTTTAAACGGTGTACCTGATAAAAAGATTTGAGGGATATGTTTCATTTCATTTATTGCATTACTGGATAGTACATTTTTAGCTCATGACCACTTTTCAGAAGGTAAATATGAAACGTCGAACATAAGCGTGTTCTAAACATATGGCAATGCAAAATAAATCGTTGCAAGATGTGTAATCAATAAGGCAATAACTAGTGAGGCAACTCAGATCGAAAACTTTGACTCATTGGACATTACCTGGTAAGAAGCCATAGAGCAGGAGTTCAATTAATGCTGCCAAACCAAACAGAATCAGAACCACAATTAGCACCCAATCAACTGCGATCCATGACTTGGCTAACCCCATTGCAGTTGGACAAGCTGTTGCCAGACGGTAAAGCAAGGAAGGTGATTTTCCATTGCAGTTTTACACTTAACAAAACACTAAATCAATAGCGAATCAAGTCAATCGATCCGATTCTAAAGATTTCAGAATATTCTTTGCATTCAGTTAAGAGCTCGATTTTAAATACTGCTTATTTGGGTTTACAAACTTTGGGTTTGACAAATAGGGAAAGACCATCCCTGTTACAAATTTATTTTTATAAAAGAAAGGTGAAGGACGTTACACGTTGTATTAAAAAACAATATATCGTTATAGTCGAATTTGTCGACTTTCAGATACCCATTAGAGAATTGTGACAGTTTTGCTCAATACCTCTAGTTTTCGTAGTTCCTGAGATCACAGCACTCATACGGACAAATAGATGCACAGAATGACATACGGACTGACAGCCGGACACGGACAGATCGATTGTGCTGGTTTAACAATATATATTTAAACTTTATAGAGTCGGAAGCACTATCTTTTACCTGCTACACATTTTTTAAAGAATGTTATGTTCAGATTTTTAGGCATATTATTATTTTACCGATTCAGAAAAAAATGCGGTCTGTGCAGCAGTAGCTTGCTATCCGGGCGTAAAGAGCCGTTCCCTAGTCACAGCCAGATTCAGTGCCAGAATCTCAATCAGCATCGGAATCGGCATTGGAATCGGACTCGGTCTTGACCAGAAAGTGTGGGCCTGGTCAGAACAAGCTGAACAGGCGGCTTCGTGGCCGCTTAGGTGTATTTCCCTTTGATGATGATGATGGCATGTTTTACCCGACCATTGGAGCATGCAAAGAACTGGCTCACCACAGCAAACAGCAGAACCAGAAGCAAAAGCAAACGGAGTGGGTGGGTGGTTGGTTGGGTGAATGAAAGCGCGCTTGAATAGCTTACCCACTACTGACTCCCTTGGAAACTTTGGGCCAACTCCTTTACTTTGCTGCAATTACTTCGCGCAGCGGAACAAAATTATCTTTTATTGGCTTCATAATAATAAAGCTTACGGTTTCCTTCGACTCGAAAAAATTTTCCTTTAAATTTATTGTTTTGCGACTAGCCTAAATGAGAAAATTGGAAAAAAGGCCATCTCAGCTCCCTACAAAATTGAATTAGAGTAGAAATTTAAATGGCACAAGGCAAAAGACCGAAAGAAAAGCAACGATAAAAATAAAAAAAGAGCAGGAGACACGTAGCAGTTGGTTGACCGTCTTGTTTGTATATTATATATTTTAATGATTGTGATTACCCGAAAAAGAAGCCCACAGCCAAAACTGAACCGGGCGCAAGCCAGCTTTTCCACCCGAAAAGCTCAGCCGAAAAGCGTGCTAGGAAATCATTTGAGAATTGCTCGGCTAGGTTAAAAAGGGCGTTGTGTCGGTTTTCTGTTGGGCATGCCAACTTAAACATTGATGGTTGAATGCGAACCATGTAAAATATTAAGGGGTAATTTGTCACGAAAGGGAAAGGCAAAGAGGGTAGCCACCGGAGATTTGTATGCAATTTCTTAGCCCAACTTTACAAGTAAGACTAAAAAGTAATTAAAGTATTTCGAATCACCAAATTATGCTACGTCAGGCAATGTGAAAAAATAATGTGTTTGGACAGATTACTAAGTGCTGAAATCAAATGTAAACTAAAAGCAAATTAAATAATTTTAAAGTTCCCTTTTACTCAATAGTTAAAATAATTGGAAAGTGATTTTGGCTCAGTAATATAAAATTAAATATTCTTTGGAAAAACTTAAACAAAAATATCTAGGTGGTATGGAAAAGAAAAACAATTTTTTTCGTCTTTATTATGCTTTCTCTATGGCTTTAAAATTTAAATTATCGTCATAAATGTTATAGCTAACTGCATTTGAAGTAAGAATTGCCGACAACAGTAATTTATGGTTTGGTTTGGAATGTGAATAGTGTACATACATAAGTATTATTCACATACTTATATACACATTTTTCATCTCAGCATCATCTAAAATGTGATTCTGTTTAAGTTTCTGTTTTTCCCTTTTACAAACAATTTTAAAACATCTAAATGGTCGCCCTTTCCATATCTTGTAAAATATTTCCTTACAAAAAAGCTTCTCACAATGGGTTTCAATAAACATTCAAGTAATGTTCAGTGCTTGCCCCAAAGCATTTTATGATTACAGACACGTCATAAAAACCCTATATACCAGTCACGCCTCCGCCCCTCCATCGACAAACATTTGCAGGGCTCGTCTCTACATGGATATTGACTGAAATCTCAGCTGCGGAAATATTGAAATCTAAAAAGCAATAATTTAATTCGCTTAAACTTTCAGGCTGAGTCAGGATCAGGATAGCGCCAGGTAGGGGTGATGGGGACGGTATGGCGAGGAGGCACAAAGGACGACATAGACAAGCTCCACTGCTGTAGCCTCACATCCGGAACTGGATGAGGAGAGGAGGGATGGGCAGGGGTTGGAGGGCCGGGTACGGAAGCCACAGTCACCATCAAATTTGAATTTGCAAATGGGGAGAGGGAGTGGTGGAGGATCGACTGCAGGGGTGTTTCTGTCACGCATTAACTAGGAGCGGGCAGCACTTCTACTTGCCACCCACCCACAAGACACTCAACGTTTTTAGCGCAGGCTGTCAAGGCACAGGACCCAAATGACACAGGGAGTAAAGAGGCGCACTGCACCATTTTATTTGCAGAAGCAAAGCGAATTAAATATGCGATATTGTTTTTATAAATCAATAGGTTATATATATATTTTATAACCATATTTTATGAGAAACAAGAAAATATCATTTATCTGCCAAGAATTATTTTCTTGCTGTGTTTCTTATGAATTTTCACAAAGGCTATAGGCTCATAAAGGCATATAGGAATAGGAAATGTATTTCTAAAGTGCCTAATATATTCTTGCAAAACATAAATAGAATAATTTATTATTTAAGTGAGTCTTATATTAAAGTATTTATAAGTCATATACTTACGGCGCACCGAACTTAAGCCAATAAAAAATACATTTCCGGACACGAAATTAGAGAAGAATAAACGCGTTTTTTCGCTCAGTGTGTGCTTGGATGGGCGAGAGGCCGTCTCTGTTCCTCCTGTCTCATTTGCTTCCAATTTTTATTGCCGTGTTACATCCAGAACACAGAATGTAGAAATGCAAAGAGAACGAGAAAATGGGGCTAAGAACGGGAACTACAACAAAATTGCCGTAAGGCATTTGACGCGTCGCAGAGTTTGCCTCTAAATGCTTTTGGGCCAGCACTTTAGTGAATAAGTTAGGAGGAGGGTAGGGGGTGGGGCATTTGCTGGGAATTGGACCGGTCCTGCTGCTCCTGCTCTTTGTGCTCCTTCCACGCAGACAGCTCCACTTGAGCGGATAATTTTCACGGTTGTGTTTTTATAATGATGTGAAAATTCCGTTGCTTTTTTATGGGGCATGGGGGTGAGGAGTGTCTGACCGGGATTTGTTGTGACACTTTTTGCAACCAGTATTCTACATAGTTTGTCATATTTTGGGCATTAAAATTGTTTAGGTCTGGGAGACATTCATCCTTTCAAAAGCGGTCAGTTAAAATTCATAGAAAAGTGCTTTATACATTTTTAACAAAATTAGGAGTTTAGCTGTGTTTTTAAATCCGCTGACACCATAATTTTGACATTGAATTTGAAAAACAGAGAATAAATAAATAAATGTTATGATGATATATTATGTCGTAAAATTCACCAATTATCACGCACAAGTTAGTTTAAATTAATTGGTCTATTGAATGTTTTACTAGTAGTTGTACATAGGTAAGAAATACACATATTTTATGCCGTATAACATAAAATGAAGGAGTGTAATTAATTTAATTATTCTGTATCCATAAGGCATATTAAAGTTAAATAAAAGTTTTTAGTTATTTATCACACTTGATATCTTATCTTAATTTTCTTTCTATCTCGACACCTCAGAAACATTTTAGAGCTATCAGCTTCCCCACTTTCGCTCATCCATCTCTAAATTCCAACTTAAAGTTGGTCACCAGCCACTCAAGTTGAGGGGTCTCGTTGCTGGCCAACTTCTCTGTTACATGCCATCAAGTTCCTTCAAATTTTATAGCCTTCCCTTGCCCAGGTGAGTTTTGATTACCGTTTGAGCAGCTGCATTTGAAATCAGTTTTAGTTTGCATGTCCTTTAGCGCAGAAAGCGGAATTGAAATTGAATTTTCGATGGAACCGACACTTTGATGATGCTGTTGTCGTTCCTAAACAAGGATAAACAGATGACAAAACACAGGACACTTAACGCTTTTGGGGCATTTAAGGACGGGTTTGCAGGCGACCTTTAACTTCGGGATTTCTGATTTGTCCCCTTTTGATTGACTGACTGACTAACCGAATGAGTGAGTGAATGAGTGACGGAATAACTGAGTGATTGACTGATTGCCTGCATGTCCTGCCCCATGTCAACTTGCTCATCTTCCCACTTTCCCCTCAGATTTGCAGAATGCCTGTGGGCCTGTTAGTTGAAATGGCTAAAAAGCTTTTTTTGTGATAATCGCAGTTAAGTGTCAGTTTTAATCGAAGGGCATCCCCAAATGCTTGTCCTTAGGCGAGGATATCTTTTGATTTTCCAACTGTCCTAAAAGCTACGGATGTGAAGAAAATAATAGTTTTTGTTGTCCATCATTGTACACAATTAATCTAAATTAAATGTATAACCTATTACATTATCAACCAAAAGCGTTCTGTAACTTGTTTAATCATAACTCACTTGGTGGTTGTCACACTAACGATTTTTATTTCGGGCTTACTACCTTTAAGAAACCAAATTTTATACCCGTTACTCGAAGAATAAGAGGTACAATAGATTCTTTGAAGCAGTATGTAATAGAATGAACAAGAATTACTAGCCGAGTCGATTTGATTATGTCCGTTTATCTTTCAACGAGATCTGAGGAACTATAAAAGCCGGAGCTTGAGCTTGTGACCCCTGAGTGACCCCCGAGCTGTGCAGAAGCCGAATTTTGTTTGATATTATTATTATACCCGTTACTCATAGAGTAAACAAGACGTACAAGACGTAAAATTCTATCGATTTGCCAAAAAAACTTTTTGCCACGCCCACTCTAACACAAGCCGCCCAAAACTGCCATGCCCCCACTTTTGAAAAATGTTTTGTTATTTTTTTATTTTTGTATTAGTTTTGTAAATTTCTATCGATTTGCCAAAAAACTTTTCGCCACGCCCACTCTAACGCCCACAAACCGCCAAAAACAGTCAGTGTTGAAGTCTCTCCTTCGCACTTCCACTAGCTGAGTAACGGGTATCAGATAGTCGGGGAACTCGACTAAAGCGTTCTCTCTTGTTGTTGTTATCAACTTCTATCGATATTTCAAAGTATTTCAAAAATATTGAAATGACTTCCTCGCACTCCCACTAGCTAAGTAAGAGGTATCTGAATGTCGAGGCAATCAACTACAGCGTACTTTCTTTTCTTTTAAGAAAACATGTTATTATTACATTCAGAGCATGAAGCTTTAAGATAAAATATTGAGTTAACGATGAACCTTATGTGAAATAATTTTTATTAAAGCCTTCTGTTTCGCATTTTCCCAAATAAATTGGTAATTTTTCAATTTCATATAAATTTGCGCATGCATATTTCTCATCACATTTTACCCCTACCCACACTTTACACTTCTTGCTCCCATTTTCTATCTTCCGTTTAGAATGCAAATTACTTTGATTCTAATTAAAATATCTGAGCACTGCTTTTGCTGGTTTTTCGGCGTTATTTTCATTATTTGTTCATATTTTTGGCTTTCGAAAACACATTTTGACTAGGAAATGGGGCGAAAAGTCTTAGGGAATCTATTATCGTTTGCACTGCACCAGCGGTTAATGAAAAGTCAGAAAACTATTTCCAAAAAATGGTGTGGCT